>NC_043981.1:1950000-2250000 GCF_902150065.1 Myripristis murdjan | reverse complement strand
AGATCGCAGTATGCAAGCATCGGCTGCTGTCATCTCGCCATAGCACACTTGTGTAAAGGGTTCCGCTGTGTTTGTGTCGGGGTTTGAGTGTGTATTTGAGATGGTGAGACAGAGAGGAGAGGAAGAGAGCATGTTTGAAACAATAGCAAAGATGTGTGAGCGTGTGTGTGTGTGTGTGTGTGCACACTCAAATACACATCACACATCACAGCCCTTGCTTCACCCCACCTCCCCTTTGTCTTGTCTCATTCGGCAGCGCTGACTTGGGTACACAGTGAATCCAGATTCACTTGGCTCTGATGAATCTTGCATGTGTTTGGGTGTAGGCCTTAGGACAGGCTGTAAATCTTCCATGGCGCTGTTTGAAGCGGGCACCAGCGGGGCCTCGTCTCTTCAGTGTTCCACCCGGAGGCAGGTAAAGCCAGGAGACCGGCCCGCACCGCCGGGGAGCCACTTTACAGGCTTCCTGTGGCTTTGACTTTGCTCAGCCACATTTACACGCAGCATTCCTCAAAATCCGCTGTGATGTACGTCTAGCAGGGTTTCTGCAGGTCATGGGATTTCTGGAAAGTCATGGAATTTTTTAAAATCTATTGCAGACATGTCAGGGAATTTAATTCTTGGAACATCATGGAATTTTATCAGCTTCAGTTGAAAATAGGTATTTATTAACCAAACATCATAATTTTTATTTTTAGTTGTTAACAAAACATTGCAATTATTTTTAGAAAATATAGTTATTCATCAAGCATATTTATTCAGTTATTCAACAAATGCTATAATAATTTTTTTTCAAGTAATTTTTGCTTTTTTATAGTTTATCAAGTATTTTTTTTTTTGGTACTTTTGTAAAATGTTTTTAATTTCTAAATTGTATTTATTTGTTTAACATTTAACATTTTTTTTAACATTACACTTTAACCCACCACTTTCACACCATATGTTTGATACCAGACAACAATTTAATACAGAACACAAACCAAAATATCTTTTCATGTCAGGGTTTGTAGCGCAAAATCACTTCAGTTGGGGGTCAGGAACATGAAAATGTTTGAAAACCCCTGTTCCAAGCATGTTTAATAAAGCCACCACCAAATTGTGTATCTGTGTGATGTGTGTGGGTGTCGATGTGTGTGTTGGTACATGTCTGCATTTGATGGCAGCACATGCAGCATACTCCTTCATTTGGGAAGGAGGACAGAGTAATAATTTATTCTCTCATCACTGTGACTCCCTCCTCCATCCGTAATCCACCCAAGCTATCAACCCAGCACGAGCTGCAATGCATCTGTGTCTGTTTTTCATCCATTTCAATGCGACGCATTGGAAGCAGATTAAAGGGTCATTTCGCCAGCTCATTGGGTAATTACCAGTTTTAATTGCTCCCAATCAAGGGAATTAGCTGTGGCCCTCTGTTGCACGCTCTTAGTATTTCCGCTGTTATTGTCCCCCGTCCTCCGTTTTCAGGCTTAGTGACATCACAACAGTCAATTAGGGTTTTAAGGAGACTCAAGCAGGCCTCTTTGTTCTACCTGAGTATTAGAGTTGAGACGAACAAAGGCTCTCTGAGCTTTCTCAAAGGCTTAATTTGTGGTACCTTGTAGAGCTGCGGAGCTATTGTAGGCTGATTTTCCGTCATTTGTACTATAGCACTATTTCTGCTATGAAGCATCTAAGCCATATTTTATCCCAATAATGAATTTACTTTGATGGCAGTATAGGGATAATTTCAAATGCAGCTTGAAAGACAATTTTAAGGCAAATTTATTCTACAGCCCTTTAGTATAGAGCATGCCTCAACAGGCTTTACAGAGCAGGCTTATGTAGGTCGAACAAATCCACAGTCACCACCCAAAATGATGCAATATGTGACAAACTTAAAGAAGCAAAACAAACCATGAGGCACAAAAAATAGATTTGAAAGACACTATAGTAGGGCTGCAGCTAATGACTATTTTAACAGTTGACTAATCTCCCTTATTTTTTGAATTAATCGATTAATCTGATTTTTTTCCCATAACAACACCTAGTTGTTTGTCTTCAACTCTCACTTTCCAACAGCATACATGCTGACTTATAAAACAAAATGCAAACATAAATATATGCTTTTAATTATGTATAATAATAAATAAATTCATCTATATATTGCATGGCATTGTTTAGTGAAAAAAAAAACCTGTTCAAGTTTTGAGAAGTGCAGCTGTAATGAACTGTATATTGTTTAAAAGGTTTTTGATTATATTGCCAAAGTTTCTGTTGCAAATAAGATTCACTATAAACTTTGCTTCACTAATGGCATAAAATATAAAAATCCTGACAACAATGCAATTTCTCAAAACCTCACACATACTCCAGTGTCTCTGACCAAATTTCAAGATATCACTTTAAAATAGCTTCATCAATAGTGTGTTTCCCGTAATTAGAGCTCTAGCTAGGCCAACAAAATATGATTTCATTAAGAAATCAATGATCGTTAGGGCTTGGGAGCTTCTACTGACACTTTTCCACCGCATGGTATGGCTATGACATCATCTTCAATGCGACACACATATAGGAACAATGGAGATTATCGAAGGAGCAGTGTTCACATTTGGTTTCAGAAAAGGCTGAAAGTTGCAAGACAAAAGACTGCTGAATTTGAGAAATCTTACATCAAAGGTCAGATGTGCAGTGATGACGCAGTGAGTTAATGATACAGTGGTGATTCTAGTGCTAATTCTCTCTGAACAGTCAGTGGTCTGCACCGTTTCCGTGTGAGTTTTTAGTGTTGTGACTTTTAGCCTAGTGTGTACTGACATATCGTGCTGTCGAGTCACTTCCATCCATGGCCCCAATGTGCCTCCTGCACTTTAGAGCTTTTGTTTCAGACTCACTGGAAAGTAAAATGTCACCAGACTTTCATACACTGTCATACACTTGAAACTTTTCCCTGCTGCACTACTGTGTCTTTATCCTCTGCTTCTGCCATTATTTGAAATTCACCACCAAAATTTCGATTATGTTATCGATTTGTTGTAGCAGTCCTACTCGATAGGCCCAGCTGAGCCTAGCCTACTTTGCACCACAAACCGTAAACCCTCAGTGAATACAAGAAAGCCCCTAACTTGGAAAAGCAATGAAAGGAACCTTTGGCAAGCCGAGTCAAAGAATGCCCCAGACAGCTGAGGTGCCAGACAAAAACAAAAGCATGGACAATAAAATGGACAGTGACAGTGAGATATGAAGAAAACAAATAAGACAGAGAGAAACAAAACAAAGCAGAAACATGGGACCGACATGGTCAGCTAGGGCGAGCACCAGTGTCCATCGGTACTGGGAGGGGTTTGATTCGTCATGTTGCTGACTCTGGATATTGTGAGTCAGGTACAGCCTGAACAAGTATCCACGCTTATGTAGATTGTATTGCAGGATCATTTGGCTAAACAGGGGACTCCAGATAAAACTGTGAAACCTGCACCATCCCCAATCTGATTTAGAGCTAAGGACAACTCAGCTACCTCTCCAAAAGCAGTGTTTATATCCAGTAAATGGCCTTGGTCTTTCAAGGCTTGATGAATGGGTAAAAAGATACTCAACTTTAACAGCAGGGGAAAATAAAGGCTATTCAAATCCACTTTCCTAAGGCTTTAAGTGTGATCAAGTTGTGCCTGTGTACTTGGTGATATAGCAATAGCCCGCAGTAGGGAGCCAAAATCAATGTAATCCCCATCTGGTCCTGGTTCACTCCTGTCCATTCCAAAACATTGCAGATTACTTGATATGATATGGTTTCTAAGCTGATATTTTATAGACCACATGGTAACACTTTCTTTGGATAGTCCCCTATAGATATTCAATAGAATGTCAGTATAGATATATATAAGTTGAATATCACCAAGAGTTCAGTAGAATGTTAGTATGCCATAAATTGCATTTCAACAATATGTGCATAAGGTGTTATTATGGCTCCCACCCTGATTCTGGGTAAGCTACGCCCACCAGTACTGTGACTCATCATAAAATTTGTTGGCCTGTTGCTCATTTGCTAAAACTGATTTGACACAAGTCTTCACCCAACCAGAACCCTAACCTTAACCATGTGGGCGTATCTTGCAGTATGAAATTGATATATAATTTATTGCTTATTGATATTCCCCTGAACTCTTATTGATATTTAACTTTTATATCAATTGACTCTCTGTTGAATATCTATAGGTGACTATCCAAAGAAAGTGTGACCAATCAAATTGTTATTCTTTGTTATTTATTTCTTATTACATTCCTGAATGATTTGGTGGTATTTAATCAGTAGAACATATGATTAAACGTACTGACATTTATGATTTCAATTCAATTTTATTTGTATAGCATCATAAAATATATCATAACAAAAGTTATCTCAAGGCGCAATGACATTACATCACCGAGCATCTATTTGAGATTAACAAGGCACAACTTCCTATCTTACAACGTTCCAAATAGGGATGGGAAAATATTGATATTGTGTCAGTATCATAAGATTAGATGTTGTCTGGGATCTAAACTTATCAGACTGTTGTTCTAACCACCTGGTCATCATGTCCACACTACTAATGATTGCCAGACAATCAAACAATGAAATCTTGCACAATGAGCCAAAATCTCAATGTGCAAATATTGCGTGAAAGCACCAGTAATGATCCCTACAATATCAATATCAAGGTATTCTGTCAAAAATATTGTGATATTTGATTTTGTCCCTAGTGTAGTTCCAAACACATAACAGGTTATTTGCCATACAAAGCTAGTATGTTGGTAACAGTCATTAATTGAAATATCTGATAATTGTCATATGTGAGGATGTTGGAAAATCAGATGGATAAGAGGGAATTTGTAACATTACCCCATCTGCTTTTGCATTTCTCAGTGGAGACAGCAGCAAGCTTAAACCCAAGATGAAGCAATGCTCTGTTAAATTCATTTTGATCAGTGCTACATAAGATTCCACGTATGGCTAAATATCCATGTCCCTGTTCTGATTTGCAGCTTGATCGCCTGTTGAGACGTACAGGCTTAGACTCTTCTCCTGGCCCCTACACAGTGCATTGAGCTGTTGCTCTCTTCTCCTCCTCCTGTGGTATGTCTGCAGAACAGTGAATGTGATCACTGGATACCGAGAAATTATTAACCTCTTCGTTAAGGTTCAGCTGTATTTAATTACTGCAATTGTTAGATCGTCTCTGCTGATGTTTTCTTCGAAAAGCAACTGAACTGTCAGCTTGGCTCTGTTTCTCTCACACGTTCACTTGGCTTGACATTTGAGTGTGACAAAGCTCAACAGAATTTTCTGTCTTGCAAATGAAATCCATTTCCAAGGAGTTTGGACCGACAGGATATACTGTACCACCCACATTTATTCAAAGAGAAACTACATGCTCAGACACATTTTTTGGCTTGTAAGCAGATATATATTACTTCCCTGTGGTGAAATACGTGAGTTTTGGTCATGGTCTCTTAGCATTTCAGGTAGTAAACCTGGCTCACTGGTTGAAAACTGCATGCATGCATGCTTTTCATAGGACTTGCGACCTAATACTGTACATGGCACAAGCTGTAAAATGTTACCACCTTCATAAATTTAGATCAGACTCAACGATCCCCCTGAAGCAAAAGTATCATCAAACCCCCCAATTTACCCAGGCCAAGGGCCATGAAATAGGGTCTGCCCCTTTATCACTCAGACTCTAACCTTGCTCACTCTACAGCCACTTTTTTTTTGTATTTTTCAACAGTGTGCAGTAGGTGGGCAGAGACTCAAAAGAAAAGGTAGCATTTTAAAACTCCAAATGTATTTTACCATATACAATTAAGGTGTTATGAACTCTGTCAGAGCTGGAGCATTTTTTCAACTTTCATAACACATTGTGACTCATAAATTCCCATTTGCATATTTTATTTAGATTATTATTTAAATTATTGTCAAGGAAAGAAAGATGAATGGAAAAAGCAAATTTCAATATGAGCTTTTTCATATGGCCTGCCCTTGAAAACATTTAGAGAGGGAAAATATCCAGCAAATCAAAACATAATAAACAGAGCCAGTGTTGGAGCAACAGAGTTTCAACAAGGGGAGACATGTGAATTGGAGCTTTAAAGGGATAGTTCAACCAGTTTGAAAAACGTGATATTATTTCACTCAGGTGTTATATAGAACAGTAGTGGTGCTAGTTTCCTCTCACTGTTACTGAGTGATGGATACTGGCTGGATGCTCAAAATGCTAACTGTTAGCCTCCTGCCATTGAGGTGGACTTCCCCCCGGCTAACAACAACAATCTAAGGTGAAACAATTTCCTCGCCACTGTCGCAAGATTCAGGTTGGGTGTGTTTAAAAAAAAAAAAAAAAAAAACGCTTGGTGTTTGGTGTCTACAGCTGTCTATCTTTGCTTTTAGGTTGATTGTTAGCTGGGGGGAAGGAGGCTAACAGTTAGCATGTGGGGCATCCAGCCAGTATCCAGCACTCAGTAACAATGAGAGGAAGATAGCACCACTACTGTCCTACAGAACAGCTGCATAATTTTTCAAAATGGGTGAAATACCCCTTGAAGTTATAGTATCCATACCAGCAGCAAACATTGTACAATACTAGGAAATGTATAGTTCATCACACTGAAAATGGAAATCAGGCAAGTGTTTTTTGTGTGTGTGTGTGTGTGTCCTGTGTTTGTTTTTGGTCTCAGTTGTGCGTTGTGTGGGAAACTGTGTCTGGCGGCGCCGCGGAGGGGTAAAATCCTGTAGACCTAATAGGCTTAGAGGATAATATCACTTTGTTTCCTCTATTTTGTCCTTGTCCAGTGCTTGGTGTTTGAAGACGCTCCCAACGGGGTGAAGGCGGGGCTGGCAGCGGGGATGCAGGTGGTGATGATTCCCGACGACAACCTGGACCCGAGCCTTACCCAGGAGGCCACGCTGCGACTGAGGAGCATGGAGGAGTTCCAGCCCCAACTCTTCGGCTTGCCCGCCTACGACTGAGAACCACAGCTGCAACATAGCCGTGTCATTCTGTCTTTCTGCAAAACTCTGCTCTCGCACTTGAAACCACAACGATCATGGGAGAATCGGATTCTTTTTCCTGGTGGCCTGATCATATTGTAGGCAAATATTGATGTTTTTGTTTGCACCAATTAGCGAGACTTCTGTCTTCTGTCAGACTGTAATGAGATGACCTCAGCTGAAGCCTTTTAGCTATTGTTGCTCAGGCAAGCTTATTAGCCCTCAATCTTGTGGCTGCTTTTTGGCTGATTCCAACACGTGTTCCCCGCATCCTTACGTCTGAGAAAAATCCATCCTCATGTTTCCCTCCGTATACCTCCTTGTGTTATAGCGGGCCCGCTGAAATGCCAAAAACACTACTTCCCCACGTAGTGTAATCCAGTAAAGAGGTTGCGAGTCGTCCTCGCCCTTTTCATCTCAATTCGTGTCTGCCTCCGCATTTGCTCGAATTCACATGTTCCCTCCCCTCTCGCCAAAAAGGCTTTAACAGAGGGCGCGCTGAAAAAGCCCGACGCTGTGGCTCCCTCGGGCTGCTGAAATAGGATTTTACTGCGCTCCCATCCACTTCCCCTCCATGCCTCCCTGGCCTTTCATCCTCAAGCAGGGGTAATCTCCTCAGCCTTTTTTTTTTTTTTTTCTTCTCCTTTCCTACTCACACACTTGTGCTCATCACTCGGCATTTTTACATGTCATTTACCCTCCCCTGCCCTAAAGTGTGTTTCATCTCTTTGTGTGCGTGTGTGTGTGTCGTACAGACTTACCATGAAAGTGATTGGAGTGTTAAATGGGATGTCGGTATTTTGATGTTGGTTCAAATTGAAGTGCTGCATGAAAATAACACCGAATCAGACACCAAAATGACGCTGTATCGCAGCTTTTTTTTCTGCCATGCAAATGTATGTTCACTTTTATTACCAAATAAAGAAATTCAGAACACAAACTCAGGGTATGATAATTATGTGATTTGCATTAGGCTTATTTATTTCATTCTTGGCTTTGATTTCAAATTTAATCAGGCTTAGGGTAATTTCATATTGCATAGTTTTCAAGTATTGACTTTGAGACGTTCATATGCATCCATGCAGTTCTTCATTTTCAAATGCTTTCTCCTCCACTCATAAGTTTTGCATGACGAAAAGTCCAAGTCTGGTTTAGCACTTGTGGCTGCTTATCTGAAACCCAGATCTTTCAGAAATGCAAAAATTAGAGAGAATGAATCACACTGCAGCTGTCAGACATAAAGGTGTGATTCCACGTCGCGAGTCTCAAAAAGGGATACCCGGCAAAAAAAAAAAACATTTTGACGTTAAATAGAGTGGATACGGCCTGCAGCAATGTTGAAAACCTGTGTAAACACAACACAAAAAATGAAAGTTGAGTTGACATCGGTAGTCGTCTCAGGTCCCCCCTCGCTTCTCCCCTCATCGTGTTTTTGTGAACATCTTTGATATCAAACCCAAACAGGTTCCAGAGAAGTTTTAATGTGAAAATCAACAATGCCACATCATCATAAACTTTCTGCATGTTCGGTTTGATGTTGATGCTTTTTTTATGTCATCGTCGATTAAATGCTTGCTGAGTAGTTGAATGGTAGCTAAGTGAAAAGCCTTGGCTCCAGTGACCCGTGAATCAAACAGTCACATGACAAAGATTCTAGCAACTCATATGGGTCTGGTGCTGCCCAATTTCAGTGCAATTTCTGGACCAATCAGCGCCGTTGAGGGGCGGGACAAACCTCGTTGACATATTCAAGCTGTGCCAGAGAGACCATAGCATATTAGGTAACACTGACTAACAACTCATTTTCAATAAAAACTAAAAACACTTAAATCAGAGCCATGTTGTGTGCTGAAGGCATTTCTGAGAGGGGAAGATGTTTTTTTTATGTTCTACCGATGGGACTAGAAAAAGAAACAGAAATCAGTGAACAGTCTGAACATCAGGCTAACAAAACATAGTCGACTTAATTAACCATACAGAGAATTGCTGCCTGAATTTTTACTGCTATTCTGTAGGCACGGTACAATTCTCATGATTAGTTATTTGGGGTTGTTGTTTGTTGAGACGTTGCAATAGCACAGTATTTTAATCTCAGTCCCGCTGCCACTGAATGTCTTTACCATGATCCATGCCTATGTTCAGAAGTAGAAACAGTATTTTTTTTTTTGTCACCAACCCTTTGCTGCTTGTATCCGCTTGCATTTTTTTTTTTGGTGTGTCTTTGAAATTGACAAATGGCCAACAAATAGTGTTCTCATCTCATTTGTGCACAGTCTGACCTGCTGCAAGATAATAGTTTCCAGCTGAGTGCTAAAATAATTTCTCAGTGTCTAGGTTTTTGTAATACTTGCCATAGCGGTCTTAAGGCCTTTTGGCAGGGCGGCAGTTTGGTGAGTGTGCACTGGGCCAGGCACGCAGCCAGACACATGCCCACACAGCAGAGCCTGTCTCCTACCTGTAATACCAAGGGGCCGGCTACACAAAACCTTCCTGAAGAAACAACTATCGTAAGAAACAGTTTAAGAAATTCATGAGGTATTTGTTAGCAGTTCTCAAAACAGTCTTAAGGTCTCTGTAAATGTTATCTTAAGAACATCTTATTTTTTCCTCATGCAAATAAAACATGTTTCTGCTCTAAGCTTTCGGCTGGAACACTGCTCATAAATTTGCACAATGTGAAACTAATCGAATCCAAAACATTTTTTTTTTCTCTGTTTGTGCACAGGTGGACCACATGCTTCTAAAAACCAACTGACTTGTTCTAACATTTTTCAAGAAACAAGTGCATATATTCAAGATCCCCAAAAGCTCTTCTTTCCATTCTTCCCACTACAATATTCAAATGAACGTTCAGAAACTTCAAACTTTCTTCACAGCAGTATTCCATCACTGTAATAAAGTCCCCCACATTATCAGTTCTGTGGTTTATGAATTGTGGCGACTTTGTTAGCCACAGAACATTATAAGGTGGCTTCAGCCAAAAATTCGTATTTGAAAATGGAGGGATTTTGATTATATGTTTTGAAATCTTTAGTAGTGGAGCGGCGGGGCGGATGACGAGCGGGACGATTGACGTGTTCACGATTTCTTGAAAACTGAGACCTGCAGTCACGTGATTACACATGCTCGTGCACATGAGAGTGAACGAGTTTCATTCAAAATTTGAGCGGGATTGATGCATTTTTCGACAAGCTAGCGAGGAAATCCTTTTTTCAGCCATGTAAGTTAATTATTTTCAATCCTCCATAATTTGAATAAGAAACTGTGTTCACCTGCCCCAGTTAGCAAACATATATCAGTCTCTTACCACATCTCCTGGCTACACAACAGCATAGGTTTCAAGTTTCTATCCAGGCTGTAATGACAGAAGACACTGGCGGGCAGTTGACGCACAGCGCGGTGGGACGGTTGATGCACTGAGATTGGCTGGAACCAGAGGGGTGCACGAGACGATTTTGAGTAGAATGAGTGGCATAATAAGCTATGAAGGCTTCCGAAGATATGTTACAAAGATATCTTTCTAAAGCTATTAGTTATTTGCCAAATTTTAACCTGAAACGCAGTCAAGACAAATTATTATTGTTATTATTATTATAAGTCATAGAGCTCCCGCAGTGTCAAACTCGGATTTAATTAGGTTATGAAACCTATCTCTGGTTGAGTTCCTGTGAGAAAGACAGCTCATGGCCTGTTAAATTCCAATGAAAATGAGACAAGGAAATTATGACTAGTGTATTTTAAATGCATTTTCCTGTTGATTAAGGCCATATCGCCAAACAGGCAACATTGCTGTGGTTCTTTTTAACGGATTCTGAACGTACAGCGTGTAATGCTTTGGTGCAAATATGGAATAAGGTCTAGAAATACAAGTGTTTAAAGTCTAAACAGAATAACAAGCACAAAAACCTGAAATATGGCACACTTGGTGCTGTGCAGCAATTGTCCCTCTTGTGTGCGTCAATTGTCCCGCCGGGAGGGACGAATGACGGATTGGCGCTCGGTCTCTTCTCAGCCTGTTGGTGTTAGACTCACGTATCGTTCAGCGAAAAATCCAGTTGTTATTTGTAAAGGACAAGTGTAAGTTGGGTGTGTGAATTTTTGGGAGCTCTGTCTCAATAATTTTCGGAGAAAATGGGATCAGACTGAAAACTGCGTCATCCGCCCCGCCGCTCCCCTACTGTGATTTGCAAAATGGTTTGCTGCAATGTAACGTGGGTAAACT
The DNA here is from genome assembly GCF_902150065.1 of Myripristis murdjan. Taxonomy (NCBI): domain Eukaryota; kingdom Metazoa; phylum Chordata; class Actinopteri; order Holocentriformes; family Holocentridae; genus Myripristis; species Myripristis murdjan. The sequence goes on along the minus strand of NC_043981.1, from coordinate 2,238,769 downwards.
GTTGCAGTGGGCCAAACATTCAAAATCACCGGGACGGTCCTGTAACACGCCTGCAATAATAGAACCACGAGCGGCGGAGGCCATACGCACCCTGAAACCTGTCCACTTCGGCCTCTTAAAAAAAAAAATTAGCATTCTTTCCCATCTCTGCCAATCACCCTCCTCTCTTTCATCCCCGCCGCAAACCTTTTCAACTCCAATTCTGTCTGTGAGTGTAGAGGGCAGGAGCGAGAGGGACCGGGAGAAGAGATAGCTCCCTGACATGTTTCCCAGGCCCCTGTCGTCGCTTGTGCTCACGACTGATAGGCAAGAGTGGCTGTGGGACACATTCATCTTCAACGTCAGGTTTTATATCCGGATTTTATCAGCACTCAGACAAGCCGCTCCTCTACAGGCGAAGTTGAAAAACACTGGGCGCGAGGGAGAGACATTGTATGGATGACCTCATTTTAAACATTAAAGCCCCCCCCCCCCCCCCCCCCCCCCCCTTCCCATCATCTTAAGGGGCTGCCAAACCGTCCTTGCAATTGAATGTGGAGTGAGTGCAAAGTGGAAGCTCATCAGATAACATAGGCAAGCCTCCTTTTTTACATTCCCAGTGTCGCCGGGGCTTGTCTCAGACGTGCATTATCAGAAGATATTGACTGAATGTCATATCTCGGAGAAGTCAGGAAGCAGTTTTTGTATTTTTGTTCCGGGGATTTAGAACTCTTCACTGCGAGAGAGAGAGAAGCCGTCACCTTCCTGATGGAAATGAGGGATTAAATATACAGGAACTTCTGTATTACCACTGAAGCAGCACTGATTTAAGTAATCAAACTGATTTTTCTCACAGGAAGGAGCAAAGTTTGCGTCTAAATATTTCACAGTAGCCTCCGTGAGAGCCAAGTTCTTTGCTCAGTCATAAATAGTCTTAAGGAAATCCCCTTTGTTCATAGTTGGTGGAGACTTTAGCAAAACAAATAACTGTACAGTGTGCAAGGTGGCAGAACTTTAGATAGATTTCTCTATTCTCAACACCAGCGCGAAAAGGACATCTCAAGTCTCCATATCTCCCTAGCACAGGCTGGAGCTGAATTGCCAAAGAGGGGAGAGCACAAAGGAATGCCAAAATCTGATTGAAGAACTTATGCTGGATGCCATTTTGTATTCCCCTGCCAAAGTCTGCAGCCTTAAGTTGAACCGAAAGGGTCTTATGGAGATGAAGATACAGAGGACCTCTGACCACGAGCAGCACGTTGTCTGTTAGGAGATAGGATGCACTGGATGCACTTTTTTCATCTGCTACAAGACTCAGTGCTCCTTCAGTGATGCAAATAGCCCTCATGTTTTATTCAGCTTCATGTGATGAGAGAATAAATTTGATTACAGCAGCAGGTGCTGTGGAGGACAACATTGGGAAGCACATTGGCGCGTGCAAGGAGGGGTTTAATGCACAATTTAAGCCCAACAATAGGAGATTAATATGTTTTGCAATAATGCTTTGTGGAATGAAATAATAACAGTTTTGTGTTTCTGTTCGGGGAGTTTGATATCATGGAACAATGAGGTTTAATTTGAAATGTGCTACATGCATTGTTTTTTAATATTGCCCTATCAAACATTAATATTATTGTGTGCTTTTAATTTGAGCCTGCACAGGTCTGCTGAATTTTTTATCATGGGAATTGATTCATTGCTTAATTTTTAATCACATTTCTATCTATAACACATTGCATTCCCCTTGTATGGCACAAGCAGTGTCAGACTGGCACGGGTGTAGTCATTTTCATATTCTTCAGTGGACATTATGCCTCAGCTGTTATTAGACTTTGGCACATCATCACTGTTCACTCAAAGATGCTGCTGTGGAAGGCTGGGTAAGAGTCAATAGTGATCTAATGTGGAAAGGAAAAAGTAAAGCAAAAGGGACACCATGAATGCTTGACAGCAGCAACATCAACCATATTCTTTATTTTTATCCAGCCCTTGGTTTCCATTCCTTCAACGACAATATTCAAACGGACTTTCAGAGACTTCAAACGTTCCTCACACCAGTCCTCCACATTAGTTTTCCTAAAAGCAGCAGCACTGTTGTGTTTTGATGACATGGAATAGGATGGAGTGAAAAGGTCTCACCCCCAAGAAAATAGTCCCAGGGGAAACGTTTGCTTTACACAGACAAGTATCAGTTCTGTGGTTTATGAATGCCAATGACATTATTAGCTGCAGAAGCAGAACATTATAAGGTAAAAATGTGAGAATGGAGGGATTTTGATTATATGCTGTGAAATCTTTAGTGCATGATTTGCAAAATGGTTTGCTGCAATACAATGTGTAAAAGCTAAATTGTAGTAAATGGGACAAACATTCAAAATCACCGGTATGCCCCTTTAAAACTTTGATTGAAACCAACCCAACATGTGTATGAGCAGGTGTGATGCAGCACTGTTGACATGACATCAATCCTCCTACATTACAGCCTTCTGCCAACAAGGACGCCTCCCCATAAAAGTTGGAAATCAAATATAAATGTATTTGGCGAGAAAATATATATAAGGAGAGCAAATGTTGCAGGAAAGGGTCCTGTGGGCTCAATAAAAAAGGCCTCTGGCGTCATGGTGAACTAGTCAGAAGCGCCGGGCGCCCTTGATTTCCTGAATTATGTATGGATGTCAGTCCGAGGTGCCAGTAGCAACATTTCCATCCTACAGTAGACACACTGAGTCTCTCTCCAGCCCTGCCTCTCTTACATCTCCCCGCTCCTGCCATTAGCAATGTTCCCGAACTTGATAAAATACAGAAATGTACAAGGCAGTGGGAAATACTTCTTCCTCGTTGGACTGCTCTCATAACAGCTACCCGCAGTAACACGGAATAACATTGCTCTGAAAACGTCTGTCGGGAGTGATTAAACACAAACCGGCGCTGATATTACCATTTCACTATACTCATACCCCGCCATGCTCATGACTCAAAAACACCCACACATTTACAGCAGGATTAATTCCAAATCATTTAACACATGACTAATTCTCCGCCTAGCTGACCAGTGTGAGATCCTCCATTAACTAGGCCTAATTTCATAGCAACCTTTAATGACCTGGGCTCCAGGTCCCCTCAGGGGGCTAATGGACAGTGAGGGATGCCCCTTGTCCTTCCAGTCAAATGGGTGTGTCACGGCTTTGCTGACTGGCCAGGAAAGGCCCCCAGGAGCTCCATCAGTTCGTCTCAGAGCCTCATACTGATCAGCCAAGGAGTAAGGGAGCAGCGTGTCCGCACCCTGGGGACCGGCCGGGTCGATCAAAGTGTTTCTCTTCCAGGCCGTCACCTGCTGAGATGTCAATAGCACTCAAACCCCAGCAACACGCGGCATTAAACAACTACAGCCACTTGGTCTGTAAGCTCCTTTTGTAAAGGAGAAGTGGCAGTTTAGTTTCATCCATATTTCATATGGTCTTTGTTTATTGTACAGCTGGACAGGAAGAGAGTGAGAACGGGATGCAAAAATTGAGAGTTCTCCATAGGAAGGCAACTCTTGAATTTACAGCAGCCACTTGTGTCCAGAAGCAGTAGTAGTAGAGGTAACTCTTAAAGGGATGGTAAGCTAGAATATGTAATTTTACATTCAAATATTTTTTATTGTCATCACTGGGTGAAGAAATCATCATGACACTGTAAGAATCTAAAGTTTTATTAATTATTAAGGCTTATTGCACTGATCAGGAGTGGTGCTCCTAATTTCATTGTACAATAAAAATAAGGGCTTTCTATTTCTATTTCTAAAAAGGTATTTTATTGTAGCTATTACTTGGTAGTAACACCGTAGAAAAACAATCATTACAGAATGGTTGTTCTGTAGTTACTGTAGTATAACCATGGTTTATTTTCATAAGGGTATAGGGGATCAAAAGAGACAGACCAACAATGGAATTTCTACATTCTTTATGTATTGCTCTACTTGGACTCTTACTGTAGTAACGTAAATGTGAAATGTGAAATTATAAATGTGTGAGATGTACAAAGGAACACTGAAATTTAAACAAGAAAGAAGAAAGAAAGCAGTTTTTGAAAATGCAAAACTGAAGCCAAGACAAAAACAAAACAAAATATCAATCATGAACGGAAACACTTGGCTGCCATTGTCAATTTTATGCTTCCATTTTCAGTTTTTGAATTGCGAGCTGTATTTTTTTCCCTGATAACTACTTACTTGTGCCATATTACGTGCACAGGCTCTTATTTTTTATGGTAATGTCCTGCACTACTTGCTGTCTAGCTTCAGGATTTTAGCATTATTTATGTCTTGTCCTTCTATTTATTGTGATATTGCAACTGTAACTGCTGCAACAACATGATTTACCCTTCTGGGGATCAATAAAGTAATCTGTTTTATTTATCTAAATGTGGAAATGTGGTTCTCCTGTCAGTCGGTGCTGTCAGAAGGACAATTTAGATGAGAAGACCAGTGGCATATTACAAACCCCAGAGGAGTTGCAATGGAGCAAAGTCTGATGTGCATTTGTTGACTTTAAAGAGAGGCATTAGATACATTAGATTAAGATTCTGCTGAAGCCAGTCCCCCTTAATTCAACAGTCAAGGGGCCATGATGGCAAGAGCCCAATCATCTTTGGCTTTGCCTGGTCTGGGCGTAACAAATGACTGTTCATGGAAACCGGCCAGATTGCTTGATCTGCCTCAACACCCTCTCCCAGTCCAGCTGCTGCACACCATATAGGCCGTTATATATTGAGATGTGGATCATGGTGTGGATTTAGCTCCAGCACCATGATGTATAACCTCCCGGCTCAACCTGAGGCATTACTGGAGGAATCTTGGCTGACCACATGGTGTTTGCATTAAACAGAATATTCAAGATATTCTACTGTAAATTAGATTTCAAGGCAAAAAAGCTACAACTAATGCCAGCTTTTGACAGCCCTTCAAATTAGGCACTGATTGGTTTAAAAAGTTAAAGAGAATGCAGGGGTGAATGCACACAATATTGTGGTGATTTGTTATTTTTCTGAAACTGACAGAAAGAAACCAGTGTGAAGTGTGTCTCCTCTCTTAAAAGGTATCCACACAGAGTTAAATCAAGGTCAACTGGACCGTGTTTGTAGGTTGTCAAAGATGTTTCACTTCTCATCCAAGAAGCTGCTTCAGTTCTGACGGACTGATGGGGAGTCCCAGCTATTTAACCTGTGTGGGGACTTTATCCTCTCTGTAAGAAGTTAAGAAGCTTCTTGGATGAGAAGTGAAACAACTTCAGGAATCTACAAACACAGTCCAGTTGACATTGATTCAACTCTACGTGGATAACCACATCCAGGATGACTGAGAGCCTACACAGACTTTTTACAAAAGTAACTCATGGCATCCTACATGCAGCATTCCCTTCCAGAGAAGGCATGATGCAAATGAGAATATGTCCCAGTAGTTGGTTCGGAAAAGGAAATTATTTTCTTAACATAACTGATGACTATTTAGGATAGGCTACATTGCTCAGTCAGTTAATATTCTGCCTTTACTGGCTGGGAATTCCATAGGGTGTGTAAGGGATTGCTGCTGTCTGCTCCAGATGCCAGTCAGTCAATAATCTGGCCACCCTAAAAGTACCTTACACAAAACTTTACGGAAAGGTTAGTCAAGGGCCAAAAAAGAGCTGATTAGCTTTTCATGATGATTGGTCAAAAGGTGCGTGGCAGTGGACATCACCGATCACAGAAAGGCAGACAACTTCTGAACAGAATCACATCACATGGCAGAAATTGGTGGAAAACTTGGTGGGGCAGGTCACAAGAAAGAGCTGGTTTTGGCCTATCCCAGCGAGGTCCAGAACTTCCAAATGGATTCACATAACACCACAAGATTTTGTGTAACGTTGGTCATGAGCCATGGAAGAACAAAAACTTTGCATCACAATTGGACAAAATGGGGCATGGCAGTGGGTGTGGCCTATCACAAAAAGGTTTATTGAGCATTACCTTCAATTAACAGCATGAAAAGTAAGAATTGACAAAAGTTTAATTTGATCAACTATGTGACATAGAAATGCCATATCTTGAGAACTGCATAGCGTTCACAGAAGTATGCACTCTACCAGGGTGCCATCTTTCCAGTTGCAAGGAGAGTTGCACTTGCACACAATATTGTACACAGAACTGCAGAAGCTTAATAGATTATTTGCTATTAAGCCAATTCACACCAGTGTGCACCACCCACAGCTTGGTGGGCTAGTGGAGTGTTGTAATGAAATACTCCAAGTTATAAGTCAAATTTGGCATGAGAATAGCCAGAGCGGTCATTGTCAGTGCTGGACATACCCCAGGCCTCCACAGGTTTTTCCCCCATTGAGCTGCTGGATGGGCATAAGTCCAAGGATGTACTGGACCTGTCCAAGCATGAGTAAGAACGAAATTCAATATACCCTGGACCTGCTAGCAAAACTCCATTCACTGGGTTAGACTGTGCAGGAGAATTTACTCCAGGCACACAAATGTCAGCAGCGACTGTAAAAGAGAAGTACCCAGCTGACAGATTTTGTACCCAGAGGCAGAGCACTTCTCTTACTCCCCACTTCCAGTTCAAAATTACTTGCCAAGTGGCGCAGGCCATTTTTGGTTGCACGGTGAGTGGGATGTGTCGATTATGAAGTAGTGCAATCTGACAGGTTGGATGAACCATAGATTTGACATCTCACTCTCAAAAGCTTGGAACAAAGTGGTCCCTACTCCTCTGACTACCAAGATGATGGACAGAGTGCGATGACACAGGGGAGTCCGTCTTTTGTGATGACCATCACTCACTGGGCCAGAAAGCAGAAGTGGCCACAGTGAAATCGGGCTTTGTTGTTATTGTTGTTGCTGTCCTTGCCAGAACGCACTAACCTCACACACCACCACGCTGAATCTGCCCCCCGGGTAACAGCATGTCTCTGACCCAATCGTTCTCCAGAATACAAGCAGAACGTTTGGTCAGAACTGAAAGCAGCGCTGCACAAGGGATTAATACAAGAGTCCCACAGTAGCCGCTGCAGCTCTTTTGTGTTTCTATTCCAGCCTGACGGCATTATAGGCTTGTGCTGCAAGGTAAATCTGGCTTCCAAATTCATTGCCTATCTATTGCCCAGCCCCAACAAAACCCCTGGATTGGGTTGGCAAAGCATGATTGGGGGTTTTGAATGTTGGCTTGGTTGCACTAACAAGGATTCACTCTTAAATCATGGTTTGTCATTACATTTTGCTGCAGGAAACTGGTTTAAAATGAAGAAGGATTACATTTAAATCACTCATTAAATCTCTTTAGTTCTCACTCCAAACCTAGATTAAGTTGAATCATGTTGCACCAAAACTTTGAACTCTGGTTTAAGCTATGATCCAGTATTAACTTTAAACCTACACTTGAGGTGGTTTAACCTTCAAAATAGTTGCAAAACTTATAATGCTGATTTATTTCCTTTTTAATTTTACATTTACAGATGCATTCCAGTGCTATTATGCATTTCATTCTATAATGTCCTCTATAATTTGGCCAAGTTACAATGTCTGGGTAGGCTAAGTGCTGTGCTAACTGTTAGCAGAGTACTGTAGTATAGTTGTTAGCACAGTATAGCAAGGAGCTAGCAGCACCGTTTGCTGTGCACTAAACAAAAAGTTATGTGATTTTTACAACATATACAGAGTAATGTTGTTTTACTCTTTTATACTCCCTCTGGTCCTATGAATTGGCCTGTTTTGGGCAAAAATGGAGAATTTTGGTTGGAGAAGCACTACGACCTTGGTTTAAGTCTGATTATTTAATTGAGCTTTAAATCACTTAACTTGGATTTACCAAACCAGGATTAGTTTTTACTTGTTCTGCTTAATTTAAAATCTTAATTTTATATGTATTTATTTATTAAAGGTGAACTATGCAGTTTCAAATGAGAGGCATACCACTCTGTTTGCTCATGTTAAGGATGAGGCTGAGGACGGATCAAACCCTTTAGGCTCCTGCCAAAACTAATAACCCATACAAGGAATGTAACACTTTGAAATACCTTCTTTGAATCTACTATTCGGACATTATATGTACACAAAAATAGACACAATTGAGCAAAAGGCTGTTATATTCTTGGTTATGATGGGGTAAAAGAATTGTCATGAGTTCTGTTCTTTTGAGAATCACCAGTCTTTACCAAATCAGAACCAGACGGCTTGCCCTCCCTTATGAAACTGCATAGTCTGCCTTTAAATCTAGTTTTGTTGAACTAATGGTTAGAACTAATCTTAGTTTGAATTCATCCTTTTTGGTGCAAGCCAGTCTGTGTCCCATCCTAAGTCAGGCTGTCGCGTTAGGTGGCTGGCAGGGATGGTGACTGAGCGTTGGCTGAGAGGTGGAGAGAGCCGGCAGCGGCCCGTCGGGACAATATGGTGCATCTGCTCCTGATTAACCTGAGTGTGTATACGCTGCTTGTATTTCAGCAGGTGCACGAGCGAAATCACCGGATTGAAGACACTGCAGCTGGAAGCAGCAAGTTCCATTCTAAAAAGCCTGTTTGTTCATACATTTATAGATTTTTGAACGAATCCCTAAAGGAAGAGGGGGCAGTAGTAGTCGTACTATTACAGATGGCACACACTTTAAATTATACACACTTTGCCCTGCTTAGTGGGTTTGTGATGAATAAAACAAAGGCAGATCCAGAAACAATCTCCTGTCTCCTTTTTACTATAAAGGCTTTACCAATGCTTTAGTTAGCCTTTTACCAGAGCTAGGTGGGAGCGCTGAATCAGAGACCCTTCATCCTCTCTGATCTCTAATCTACTCTCAAGATGCACACTCGCTCTGAACCAGCGCGAAGAGAGGCGCACTTTGTGGAAACTGTGTGCACAGTGTCAGCTTGCGGCTTGGTGCTATTAATTTCTTGACTCTTGAAGTCGTCTCCATGGAAACTAATGAAACAGGCAATATACATTAAGAGACAAATTTACCCTTTCAAGCACATAAGTGATCTTTTTGGAGTCATCTTCCATGTGTAATTAAATCATACTCAAACTGTATTTTAAAGTAAAATGACTTAGGGTAAATGGCCTAATACACTGGAAAAACAAAATGTGGACTTACAGATTTACACATTAAATAGCGGGCTAAGTCAATTTGATGTACAATGCATGTGCGACAGTAGAATAAAAGTGGCATCATAATTTATTTCAAAGGATTTCAAGTTCAAGTGAGGACACTGCATAGAGTAAAATGTATGAAATATATTTTACACTCAGTAACGTTAAGTCAGCGACACATGCCGTGGAGAAAATTAAAGTGGAAAGGTCCGCCTGCTAAATTAGCTATTGCCTCATTTTAGCCCTGCTGATTGATCGATACCTAGACATTAACGGATGGATTATTGGAACACAAACATTATTAGAGAAAGCCATTCTGGTGTGCTTTGTAGACATAAACACTTTATGCAGCCGCTTGATAAACAGGTATTGGGAATGAGTTGGGGGGAATATGAAGAGCCCCTCGCTGCACTGATAAACAAACATCCCAGCATCAGTGGAGTAGAAGGGGGCCTGTCACCCCGTGTGCTTTCTGACATTAACATTTCAAAGCGTTTGTAAGCTGCTGTCCAATCTTGACCTGCACTTGTTTATTTTTTGGAGTGGCTGCTTCATCTGCAGCGGTATGAGCGCCGCGTGTTTATCGATGGATAAGGGGAGAGAGGGGAAAAAAAGCATGACTCAGCGCAGAAAATCAAATGCCGGTGACAAATTCATTTCATATTGAGGACAAGACGGGACAACATATTTGTGCTGCAAAAGTTGTATTTGCACCAGTGCAGCCCGCCAGTACTGCAGCCCTGCTTTAATTATGAATCGCTAAAATGATGAATTACTTATGTCTCTTGAGACTTATGATCTAATGCGCTGATTATAGCCTTTGGAATAAATGAGGAAATTGAGACTCTGGATGTCAGTGCACATTAAACCACAAAATTCTAGCTGTAATGCTAACAGCAGCAATGATACTATAATAATAATAACAGAATGAGAAACATTAAGGCCGATTTATCATCATGCTTATATGTGAGTATGTAGATAAGTGCATTAATAGGCATATGCATAGGTGTATAGGGGAGTATGTATGCACATATGAGTATATCTACATCTATATCTTTATATTTAGCTTTATATCTATCAATCTAACTAATCTATGAACACCACAATCAGTTGATTATACCTAGGAATATTATCAATACTACCAAATTATCTTGCCTAATAAAATGAAATTTATGTATGTACATATTTAAACCTGTGAAGTCAAATGTTTTCTTCTTTTTGTCTTTTTTCCTGTAGGGGAGAGTGGGGTAAATAGTGCCAATTTTTACTTAAAGTGCCTTTAAAGCGAGGGGATTACAGTAATGCCTCCAACTAAAATATGCACATATGGTTTAAGATGTTGTGCATCCCTGGGAACAATCACTTTGGATCTTATATAAACTGTTTGAGAAATATAACTTTCGAAAAAAAAGTGGTTTTTTGGCACAACTTGCCCCCAGTGCGGGGTAAATTGTGCCATTAGAGAGAATACACTGGGGTAAATTGTGCCATTGATAATTGAAGTAAAACAGATCATTTTAATCTCACAAATGATAATGCTATATGAAAGCAAAACAAATTCAATAAAAAAATATTTATTTAACGTTTATTTATTATTTTAACAAGATCACAGGCCACTTTTCTATAACAAGGCCGAGCGCCACATGAACACATACCCAGAACAAAATAAAACTTCCAAAATGAGCACCTGCAAATTATCTTCATCTGAATCTGAATAGTTTTAGTGATCAAAGGTAAGAAGACAACATACAATAACAATAAAATACAATAAAGTAATATATAGTATATAATCACAAGCTGTGCCACTGGCATAACTTACTCCAGGCCCTTTGGCACAAATGACCCCAAGCCCACCATTTTGAAAAAAATGCATCCCCCAGCTGTTTTGAGCTAACATCATGCTAACTGTATAGACTCATGGTGTAGCTTACTAAAGTACTAAAACCTGTGTGAACTGTTTTCAAAGTTTTCTATAATTGTTCAAACACAGCAATCAAAAAACCTTGATCATAGAAATTTTACTTTGGAGGGCAAAAAAATGTTTTTTGAACTTAAATATGCTTTCCTCTCAAGCCATGTGTCTCCCTTCTTTGCAGGATGAGTGAAATGGATGCCTCTTCAAAAATATGTGGTCACATGACCAACTTCTTCTATGGTTTTCTAGATAACAGGGGTGGCACTACTTGCCCCTTGGCACAAATTACCCCACTCTCCCCTATAGCTGCTTTGTTAAAATTGCTATTATATACTTTTATTTATCTTATGATGTTTTTTTCTATACATTGTAATATTGAAATAGAATATATGAAAAATGAGAGTGAATGTGTGTGAGCATGAATTTAAAAAAAAAAAAAAATGTTGTCAAAATTCCCTGTGGGAGTAACCTGCTGATGATTAGTTCAGTCATAAGACACCACATTTCATACATATGCAACATCTATATTGGTTTAAAAACTGTGGGAAAGAACACAATGAGTTGCCAGTTACCGGATTTCACTGCACATATAAACCTTGTCTCACTTAGCAACAGTGACTAATGGCAGCAAGACTTAGGATCAATCAGCTGCAAATAAATTAACCATTAGCGGCTCTTCATCGCACCCTGATCTGAAAATCATCTTTGTGTCTCTGCAAACATTGTGATGGAAATCCAATGACAATCTCGCCATGATTTAGCTAAAGTGCATGCTGTCGAGTTAGGACGGCAAAATAAGTGTGTGCCTGTCAGGTGTTGGAGCTCATCCAGTCATTCAGCAAGCAAGCTTAATCCCACATGTACATAAACTATAGCTCAAACTGAGCTGTTAGGTTGACTGCAAGCACAGGTGTTCAGTTCTCCTCTCAGTTCTGTGTTCAGATGAGACTGTGCTTGGGCAAAAATGATCCCATAAATCATTTCTACAACAGCTTATTTCCACCTACAGTTACATTTTAAAGTTAAGCGACCTCTAGTGGTCGTGTTAATAATGACACTGTGGTGTAGTATTAAGGGAGCGCCAAAATCAGCATAAGTAGGCTGGTGGGGTGGAGGATGGATCAATTACGTATATAGCTACCTAATATTAGCGTTAACGTTTCTTAACCTTATCCTTTTCCTAACCTTAACCATTAACCTAACCTTAACTATTATAACAAACCTTTCCTTTAACCAAATATTCTCAGTGGCCAGCGTGCTAGTTCGCTAGGGAAATAGTCCTTTGGGTCATATTAGAGACGCCACTGTGGGTCATATGAGCTACTATTTAAGGAAACGCTCCTGTGGGTTGTGTTCAAGGGTTGGAACTAGAGAACAGATAGGGCCACGTATTTTTGTCCGAACCTGACCCGAGACCGAGAGCATAGTAACCAAGCCTGACCCGAACCTGACAGGCATTCTTTTTTTGTGTGTGTCCAAACCCCAGATTTTGCTTTTCCTCCATTGTTACATTTACCACCTGAAATAGCCCACATGTTGCCTTCAGGGTCATCACATAAACTCCAGCATCTTACAAGACGTTTCCCAGAACAGAGAGTAGATCCATCATTTTTAATTATTTTACACTAGAGTTTCACTGAAAAAATAGTGACGTGACCGAACCCAACCTGTACGCGAATGTAATTTCTAAATCGTTGTCCGAACCCGGCCTGACCCAACAGGATCGGGTTGGGTATCCACACTCTAGTTGGAACAAAGGACCTATGTGGTCGTATGGATTGCAGAACTTGTTGGTTCAGCTAGTTATGTCAGTTAGTTCTAGTTAGTTATTTCTACTCCTTTTGCTGCCAGCGACGGCAACATTTTAATTATGAATTTTACTGCACTGGAGGTTCTGTTGGTGCGTTGCTGCCTGTCAATCTGCCTCCCAGGGCACGTAGCCCGGCTGACCCCCAGCGTCATTAGTCGCTGCTCCCTGGAGGTGTGCCTTCACTCACCAGAAAAAACAGAGAGGCCGCATTTTATTTCCGTTTTTCAGATTGTTCTATGCAGGTGCCAGCATCATAAGCAGATGGTCCCTGGAGCCTTGACTCACCATGATTAACCTGAAATATGCATATTGTACCAAATGTAGCCTATTTTATTGTGTTTTCTACAGCAATCTATTTGAAATTTTTACTGTTTTATAGGTGTATTTTCAGTGACTGTTCAAGATATCTTCCGCATCCAAAAGAGCCCCAGAGGCATTATATAAAATTGGGTTACTGTATGGCAATAATAAATTGCTTCTCCATTCTATCAAGAGGAACAAATAACAGTTATAATATAGAATACACACACCCTGATGCAAATTTCTGAAGCGTTGCTTCAAAAATTTACATGAAGTTGCTGAGTGGTCGGACCTTGCAAGGCATCTGGTATACAACCAGTAGACAGGGATCAGTGAAAAAAACAAAAACAACAACAAAAAAAGACAATTTAATTAAGTAAAAATACCAATGGTTTTCAAAGAGGGGTATGGGGACCCAGAGGGGTCACAGAACAGCTTCCAGGGTCCTCAGCAAAATAGTTTAATTTAACACAAGAAATCTGATGTCAACCCAGTATCACTGATCTCACCATTAAATACATAATTTTAATCCTTATTAATACCGTTTTCTTGTAAATATTTTAAATGCTTTTTTAGGGTTTTTTTTTTTTCAACTTTTTAAAAATTTTCTTTCTTTCTTTCTTGAAGTGAATTTGCTCAACTTTCAAAAGGTTAATTTCACTGTAACTACATTCACCAGAAATTGTTACAAGAAAATGTATGTCTGATTATTTTAACATCATCCCACCTCTTTGAATTTATTTGTCAGTTAATAGTAAACACAAAGGATCCACAGCACAAAGTCACTTCAAATGAGGGTCTTAGGCTTAAAAAGAGTTAACTTGAGTGTCCAGAATGTGAAAAACATCCAAACCCCTAGCTTATATTATATATACTATCCATCTAAATTACCAAAGTTGTGGAAATATGAGGAAGCTGATTAATGATCAGTCATTAACTGATGGAGAAGGGGTGGGGTTCAATAAGTTCACACTTCTCCTCACGTATTTTCAAATATGTGTGTGTAATTGAGCTGTCCATAGTTGGAAATTATTTCATTTTCCTTCTTTCTTTGTTTTTATGTTTCCCGTCCTTTTACATGATCAAAATAAATCAAAATGAATGACTGAATGAATCAACTGTAGGCTTACCTCATCAAACATAGCAATATGAATTAATCTGGCCCTCCTCCCACACACCTTAATGGAGTACCACCACAATTACAATCAATTTGTAATACCCTAAATATTCATCATGTGAGCCTTGAAGAGTCACTGCAAAATACAAACCCTGAGGGGATCATTAAGAAAAGCAGAATTATAAATGAAATAGGTTATACTACACTATTGAAAACAATAATAAATGTCTCAAACTTGTTACAGCCTCATCAAATTTTCCCAGCTAATATGCACAATCAAGTCATTATTCTCGGTGAAAATTGACACGCACAGCTACTCACTTTTATTATCCCACATCCACATGCCTTTTATTCAACTTATTTGTAATAGTTCTTACATTTTAGATGCAATATATAAGTGAGGATATCAATATGTGTCGTTGTTCTGCATCCTTAACTAATTAATCTGATCCTTCAGTAGTAAACAAATGAGCTGTAATATATTGAAACTCCAGCCGCTTTATCATCTCAATAAGTGGTGCTAAAAGATTAGAGTTGTCATCTGTGTCCATGACCGCTGCAGAGAAACACGCTGCATTACCATGACGCTCATCGCTGACAAGCATGGAATAAGCGAGTTGTTGTCTCCAGTTTTCAGCATGTTTGTATTTTTACCTTGGATTAGATGATGTCAATAAAAGCAAATGCAATCCGTTTTCAATCTGATACATGAAGAGCATCGAGAGGGGGCACGGTCCCGCTGCTATGCCATTATGGAACAAGAGGTTTTCTTTATTACTCATTTGGTTTTGAGCCTCTCGTGGGTGATCTACTTTTTTTTTTTTACCCAGTGTTTCATTGTTCTTAGCTAAACTGCAGTCGATTTCAAGGCAGACTGAGGCGGTGGTGGCATGACGGAGAAGTTCAGCCCCCCGTGTCTGCCCTGGGGAGTATCGTGCTGCCCTGACAAAATGGAATTATTACAGGAACAAATTAGAGTCGGTCCCTGTTGATATGGCCCCAGAAGGCTGACATTTCTCAAGGCCTTTTTCTGTTTGGTGGCTGCTGCAGGGGAGCCCACCCTCCTCCCCAGATGCCCTCCTCCCATACCAGAAACCAAATACTCTGGGAGTTGGAGGGGGACGAGAACCTATTCTCCCCCACACACCCGTACACCTCCTACCAATCCACCCCATCCCCCTGCAGACCCAGCAGGGGCAGCTATCACATGGCAGGACATTCACCGAATGGATTTTAATGAGACATCAGAAGAATTAAGGCTGATAAAAAAGCCCCGTATCCCCTAATTTCCCCTCATTAATTAGACGGAAATTGCACTCATCAAAGGGATCCTGCAATGAAGTCTCTCGGTGGGGAACTTGGCCGGAAAAGAGAGGAGCTGGTTCCAGGGCGTTGAGCGCTCGCTAGCCTCCGGACGTTGTTGCCCTATGAGCGAAATGGGTTGGCCCCGCTGAACGTCGCTGGGGGCTCAGAATCAGTGCAAGCAGTCTCAGTGGTGTGGGATCTGTACATGTAGTCAACCAGAGAGCTCGACTTAAACCCAGCCAACACCTCTTTGACTTATTTACCCAGTTTCCCCATCTTTGCATTTGTAGAATGCGGTGTACACATATATAATGTTTAAGATAAAAGATAGATTTAATGAATACATCATAATAAGCAGTATCACATTAATGTAACATTTGTGAACAGGGTCTTGAAAAGAGATAGTTAGGGTTAAGGTTAGGGTTAGAGTTTTGTCCTCCAACACGCATAAATGTGTTAGTGTTAGGGTTATGGTTAAGGTTAAGGCTAATGCACGTTACCAGATCTTTTTGGATGTTGATAACAGGAAAAATACAATTGTAACCAACAATTTGTGCAAAACCATGGTATTTGTGCATTCAGTAATCGTGTGTACACTTAATTTCAGGAAACAACAGTTGTAAAGTGATGTTGAACCTTCTTGGAGAGGATTAAAGTGATTATTTTTCAGAAAGTTAGCCGGGGGGAAGTCCACCTCAATGGCAGGAGGCTAACAGTTAGCATGTAACAATGAGAGGAAGATAGCACCACTACTGTCCTACAGAACAATGACAGGGGAAGTGAAATATCAAATTTTTCAAAATGGATGACATATCCCTTTAAGACTGACTGACCTAAAATTCCAGAATTCTGATGTCAGATTTGGTCATGTTTCATTAGAAAAACAGTCTTAGGCTTTACTGGCTATGTTTATTTAACATATATATATAATTCTGGCTACAAGTGCAGAATCAAATTGCTGACTCCAGGTGTGGTTTATGAATCGCCACATTTTTATTAGGAATCAGACTGAGTCTCTGTTGAGCCAAATACTCACAATCTGTGGTCCTAGCTCACGAGGAGGCAACATTTTACCATGCAAATTAAAACTGCTTTGGGACAGGAAAAATCCTCCTCAATGTGCCTTTAAGGGAAAACAAACATAGATGAGCATAAATCTGAAAGAGTGGCTGTTTTTTCCAGCCATTATCCAGGTCAGTCAGGGTTTTTGATTATCCGTTACACAACTGCTCTCAGTTTATAATAACATGTTTGCCATGGACACATACTGTACCATGTGTTTGTTGAAGCAGTTGTCAGGTTAATTGGCCTTTTAAGAATCAGATGTACCTTCAGTGGAGAGCTATCGATTTCATAATCACAGCTGTAGTGCTTTCTTTGACCTCTCCTGTACGTGGTGAAGAGCGATCCACTATGTCTCCAAGAGCGTAATTAGAATGGATCTAATATCTTTTTTATATGCGTCCATGACTCTGCTGAACCAGGCTGCGCTCTTCCCCCTGCCAGACCTTTATTTACCCGTGTAGGCCTGGTGCATTTTGATAAGAGCCTCTGTCTGGAAGAATTAATGTAATGCCTACCCAAGGAGAGGGGTTTCAATTAGGGAGCAGGACAAGTTAGAATGGGATGAATTCAAGC
The DNA here is from genome assembly GCF_902150065.1 of Myripristis murdjan. Taxonomy (NCBI): domain Eukaryota; kingdom Metazoa; phylum Chordata; class Actinopteri; order Holocentriformes; family Holocentridae; genus Myripristis; species Myripristis murdjan. The sequence goes on along the minus strand of NC_043981.1, from coordinate 2,221,600 downwards.
AAAATGCACTAGCACCTCATCCGATACATGAGAAGAATATAGAATCCACCACACTTTTGAAGCCGAGAAGGCACCCTGTTTTTTTTCCGCCTCAGTGAATAGTCTTTGTATACATCCACATTTTGAACATCATTTCCATGCAGAGCATCCTTTCTCGTTTAGGTTGATGTACTGTCAGGGTCTGTGGAGCGCTGCCTATTTGTACACATTATGCGCTTATTCTTTATGTAAAATGGTGAAAACTCCCCCAAGTGCTGTTGAATGCAGCAAAGTGGTTCAACTTGTGACAGATCTGCAGGAGTTGAGTCTTTCATTTTTCAGGAGAGCAGAACTTTGGGGGATCAGCGAGGAATGCATCGCAGGGGCCTGTGTTGACTGCTGAAGGATGTTGCGAGCCAGTCCTCATGAATTCTAAATCACCTTAAATTAATGAATGTGGAAATGCCACGCTGCAAATAGGCATTCTTTGAAAGAGAGAGGAACCGGCTGTTAGCAGCAACGCTGCTCATCGACAGTAGAAGGAAAAAAAGACCAATGAGAGAATTTGCATGACTTTTAGGACAGGACCTCAAATGTCCTCCCGTAGCTCTTGAGCCATCGTGCCCCTCTCATCTTGTTTCTTCTCCCTCCTCCTTTCTGCTAACTAATGCTAATGCAAATTTCTTCATGTTCTTGGCCTTTCCATCCTGAAAGCACAACCATGTCCTTCAAATTTTGAAGACTGTAGAATATCAAGATCCATCATCATCCACCCATCTCAGTCATTAAATATGATATAAAAAAAAGCAAACTAACATACCGTATTTCACCAATTAATCTCCCGGGCGTTTAATATGCAAAATCAACTTGGACCCCGGGCGTTTAAAAGAACCAGGCGGCTATTCGCTGCAGGCCTTTATTTATTTTTGCACAGACCTGCACCAGGCCATTATTGTGATGACAGTTACTGTCCAACATATTTACAGTCGGGCAATTTAATATTACGGTACACCCTTTTTTTCTAACGTTAGCTAGCTCTCTTATTTTGACAGAAAACGGACGTGCCGCACAGTTATTGTGCGGTTAACTGTTTACTTCTGCAAAAATAAGGTGAATAGCCTTATTTTGGGTTACCTCATTATAATGCAAATAATCGCCCCGGCGGTTATTCGGGTGGGCGTTTAATACGCAAAATGGGTGCAGACCCCAGGTGTTTATAAGAACCCGGTGGATATTTGCGGCCAGGCGATTAATTGGTGAAATACGGTAAACTATATCAAACCATAGTCTGGATATTGCCAGAAATTATACGTTCTTTAAAAGGCTGAAAAACCTTTTACATCTTAACTTGTAGCTACCTTTTCTTTCCTTTCTATCCACATCTATGTGCTTGATCATCAAGGCCAGAGAAAAAGCTCGGAGTGAATATTCATCGTTTCAAACCCAGTGTATATAGAATGAGATGCAAACGCTTGGTTCGGTCTTTTATTAATTATCAGGAGAAACTAGTAGACAAAGGAAGTGCAGGGCTGTTATTGCCGTCCACAAGCAAATGAATTGGGCACTAACAGATGAATTAGGTGAAAGGCTCATGTTCAAAAAGGCGGGTTGTACCTTTTTTTTCTGCGGCTATATCTTTCAGTAGTAAATCCTTTCATAGATCTAAATGTAACGTGTCATGTCTGCTTATATCATCGGCCAATCATAGCACAGGTGTGTGGAGAAATGGCTTGTCTTGCATGTCAGCGTAGCAGAAATACACAGACATGACAGAAATCTAACCACCTGAATAACTTGTAACTGTTGAAAAAATAAAAAAAGAAAGAGAAAATCAAGAGAGAGAGCTCAACAATGCTTTATGTCTGCAAGACAGAGCGTATGTCATTTGGAGGACGCCTTTATCCAAAATGCCTCCGAGTGCTTATATTTGGGGAAATCAAACTCCTCATCCCGCAATCCAGTCACTCACTAAATCATGAATCCGGCACGGATGTTTACCAGTAAATGTCGTGCAAGTGAGAGTTGTTGAGCTGTCCCATTTAAAAGGTGAACAGCTTTTGAGGGTTTTAAATGAGGTTCCAATGAGGACACAGAATAGGAAATAAAGGAGAGAGAGGAAAGGAGATTTAGCTCCGAGTTAAAAGCTGCTTCCTCAAAAGAAACCCTTTGTCCTCTGCTAAAGGGAAATTTCAACTTCCTGGGCTGAAGTGAAGTCATTATTTGATAGTGCAGCACTCTTGCATTTGTATGTGTAATTACCCTGGCTTTATTTATCTGGTATTTTTAGTAATTTACAGGGTTGTAAATATTATGGGCCCTACCTTGTATGATAAAGATATATCATTTTGATGCACATGATCAGCCTGATCCGCTGGGACAAAACTGAATCATATGAAACTTTAACCTAGAAAACATCACACATTCTTCCTTCCTTTGCTGAGATGCTATGTGGTCATAGTCTCTTGACTTTCCATTCATACTGTATTCCCTTCGCTGCTGCTGGTTATATTTAATTGAAAGGTAGATTAAAGTTTAAAATCTACATTTGCTACATTGTTAACTTAGCGTCTTTCTTCTGCAGGCCGCCTTGCCAGAGAGGTTTGAAGCAGACAAAGCACAGCGAGCAGACCTCCAGAGGACGAGGGGTGAATCTGTGGCTTTGTCTGTGGATATCTGCCAAACGCTGTCGAAAAGGCAGAATAGAACACCAATAGGGCTCGTGCAAAGACCCGCTTTCGTCTGTTGTGCGGCTTTTGGACATCCTCGCCTTTTAAATTACCATCTGCTAGGGATCAGAAAGTTTTGTTCTTCTGTGGTTGGGAAAAAACCCCCTTTATGAGCAGAAAATCCTGACTCAAGAATCGGAGCAGCACACTTAGTGAAATGTAATCCCTAATGTGACTCTTTTAAAGAAAGTGAAAAAACAAGGCAACAGGAAATGTCATCCCCAGCTATAATACAGCCCCCCCTCTGGGCCAATCAGTAACTATATGTCACCTTGTTTTGACTTGAAATTGTGGCACCCCCTTGGGCAAATCAGTGGCATTGAAAAAAATAATGTAAAAAAAAAAGAAAACATAAACATCCATAAATCTGCCCACCTTCTTTTCCCATTGCATAACAATGCATATAGCAAATGGCAAAAGTCCATCAAGGGTGAAGATATTTCTACACAAAACAGTCTCTGAAATCTGTCATATATCTATATCTATAGATAGATAGATAGATAGATAGCCCACCTGGCCCATCACCTGGTTTTATAGAACTCAGCGTCATCGGAATGCAAAAAGAGAAAATGCGTGGTTGGCACTCGACATTCAGACTTGAGTTGATAGAATGGTAAGAAATAGTACACAAGCATCTGGCTACACCTCATTTACACTTTGGCAAGCAAAAAAAAAAAAAAAAAAAAAATGTTTGTTTGTTTGTTTGTTTGTTTTTTGCAGAAATACACAAAAACATTTCTGCGGAACTATGCAAAGAAGGGTTTTATGGGTAACCGCTGCCCGTCAAACTAAGCTGACCGGTTGAATTGGCCTACTCTCTGTCAGGAGGTGGGTTCCAGAGGAAACGCTGAATGAAAACTGAGCAGGGGAAAGAGGAGCGCCTTACAGATCAGGGTGGGAATTTCTTCTCACTGGGAGCGAAAACAGATTTTTGTTTTTATGTTTTCTGTATTTTGTGGTTAATGTAATGTGGCACCTTCCCTGAGCGCTCACATGAAAGGATCTTACCAGTGATTTTGCATGTTCAGCATCTTTTTCCACAGCAAGCGGTTGTATTTTTGAACTCTGATATCATTTTTCCCTCCTTTGTATCCAGCCTTTGGTTTCCATTCATTCCTTTATGATATGAAAATGGACTTTCAGAGACATCAAACTTTCTTCACTCCAGTATTCCATCACTGTAATAAAGTCCACATTCGTTTTTCTAAAAGCAGCAGCACTGTTGTGTTTTGATGACTTAAAACTGGTGGACTATCCTAGCGAGTGTTTGGAAAATAGTGCCCAAGGCAGTGCTTTCCACTGCCATTGATTATATGATATATATCTTTGTACGATGTGCAAAATGGTTTGTTGCAATGGAAAATGCAGGGAAACTGTAGTGAATGTGCCAAACATTCAGAGTCACTGGTATGATCCTTTTAATGTACACAAAATCTATACAAATTTAAAAGAAAACAGCCATATTAATGTCTCCGCATGACACCCATGCATGTTCACTGATGTGCAGATGGAGAGGCATGTCAGACCTTTACTGTTTGTTAGATCATTGTTACAGATCAATACCATCACCATTCCTAATGTGCAGCCTGATTTAGATGTGTGTTTTTTGTGCAGCACTCTAGGCATGGGGCTTGGCATATGCTCTGCTTTTAGATTTGTTATGTTTGTCAAGGGCAATTATTCATAAAAGTGCAAATACACATGCATTTTATGCAGGGTTTGGTTTTGGCACAGAGAAAGGGAGGATGGTTTATTTTACCACAGCATCAGTTCATCAGATTCAATTACCGCCTGGTTTAAGGTCAGAGTTTCCACCAGGGATTTTTTTTTGAAGACAAAAAACATATTTATCCAGCACAAAACAAAACCCAAAGTGTGATGCAATTTTCCTTGTGTCTGAGCACAGACTGTTGATACTGCAGTGAGAAAGTCAATATCAGAGTTTCTGTATGCTTTTTCACTGTGGCTGTTTTAAGTCCCAGTTATGTCCCACCTCAGATCACCACAGTAATTATATGAAGCATTCTCCAGTTAAGCAAGGACCACAGCACAATGCCACTTAAGATCATTTCTGAATTATTTATCAAGATTCTTCCTGCCCAACTTCCTATGCTGGAGATTGTGATGACAAATAGGTGGTAAAGTTGATGTGGCCATTAGAGAGGGCTCCTTCTCCAGCGTCAATTAACCCCTCGGTGCACGGCCTCAGCATTAGCGGCCTGGGACTCAGGCTCTGCCTCAGGGAAAAAAAGAAAAACAGGACCCTGCAGTGTGTCTTTCCTATCATTTCAGTGAACAAACTGAAGAAATGAAGCCCGTCTTGTTGTGGATCTTTCTCGTTTTGCTGCACAGAGTTTTCCTGTGTGGCTCCGAGGTCTGGATCAGGAATTCAGGAACAGTACGTTTTCAAACTTTTTCATGTTTTGAATCCCAAAGTTGACATTCAATAAACTGCAGGAGCCCACTGGAAGTGAGTTTGCCCATATATGAAGAGCTGTTTTGGTTCATGTTGAGCATTTAAATAAAATTAATCTGACATCGATCCAGCTTCACTGATCTATCATTTAAATGTATTGTTTTAAAAATGATAAAGTTATTTGGTTTTCTTATAAATGAAAGAAATGCTTTTTTTTTTTTTTTTGCTAATTTTGTAGTAATTTTTTTCACTTTTTCTGGTATTTTTCTTTCTTTCGTAATAATTAATAGTTAATAATTTTTGATAATTTTTTGATAATTTGCTAATCACTTTTTTCAATGTCTTTGTTCAAGTTTCAAAGGGTTACATTTTTTCGCTGTCATCATGGAACACTGACAAATCGTGGTGAGATTTAACAAGAAAGAAAGTCAGAAAAAATTACAAAGCTAAAATGATTCCTCATTTATTTTCTGCATTTTAACAATTTCTAGCAAATGAAATTACAGCGACATTAAAGTATTCCTCATTTTGCTGAAGGGCCCCTGGAGGCCCCTCAAGGGCTCCACTTTGAAAACTGAAGAACCGAGGTTATTTGGAGGACTCAATCACTTTAACGAAATACCAAGTTGACACCAAAATATTAATAATGCATATGCTCATGCTGCCAAAAAGCTGCGTGTGTAAGTAAGAAAATGGCCACGATCATTCAAAATCTGAACAGGTTCTGCCTCGAAAAATGTTTTTTTTTTTTTTTTTTTTTTTTTTTTTGGCATGAATTAATTACCATCTTTCTGGGGCTATAGGCAGCCACAAAATATTGTATTTATATTTTGTTGAGTGGCTGATTTGAATGCCTGGGGTCTTGTTTTGGATAGATAAACCTCACATGGGAAATTTGTCATCTGGCTCATTACTTCTTTCTAAAAGGTGACTCAAACTGGCAACAGCTACGCTAATTTAACACAGCTGGTTGAGAAAAATAACATTATCTACATGTTTCCAAGGTTTTTTCTGACTCTGATTGAAACTTTGATCAAGTTTAGGTAAATGATCCACGATGGCCTCAGCTGTTTCACAGCAATTGTATTCAACTCAGAACCTTTTCAGGACTCATGTCTTTGTGTGTTACAGATACCAGCCAATGAGCTTTGGTGCACTGTTCAAACGCTGTCATGTTTACTGGGTGATAGACCTTGAGTCGCGTCTGACTATAAGACACTTCATTTATCGAAAAAGGCTGAACGGAGCCAAAGGGATGTTTCTTTTGAGGTGTACTCTGTAAAGTGTCTTTAATTCAGGAATTTAAGATTTTCCTGTATACATTTAAAGGACCATACCAGTGATCTTCAGTGTTTGGCCTGTTTACTATAATTTTCCCCACATTTTACATTGCAACCAATCATTTTGCAAATCGTTCAGGGCTGCTCAAGATTTCATAACATACAGTATAATCAAAATTCTTTGACTTTCAAATATGAATTTTTGGTCAAAGCAGCTACCTTACAATGTTCTGCTTCTGTGGCTGACAGAGTCATGAAGATTTATTAATCACACAACTGATAATTGGCTGTGGAAAACAAACGTTTCCTTGGGTACAATTTCCCAAATAGTCCACCGGTTTCAAGGCATCAAAACACAACAGTGCTGCTGCTTTTAGGGAAATTAATATGGAGGACTTTATTATGGTGATGGAATACTGGTGTGAAGAAAGTGTGAAGTCTCTGAAAGTTCATTTTCATATTGTAGTGGAATGAATGGAAACCAATGGCTGGAGAAAAGGGAGGAAAATGATATCAGTCTTGCTTTGGGAAAAGATTAGCAGAAACGTGAAGTTTATACATTTTATAGATATTAGGCCAAACATGCAAAAATAAGAAAGATTAGCAGAAATGTGAAGTATATACATTTTGCAGTTGTTACAGTAAATGAAATGAAGAAGGTGGGAACTGTGATGCAGGGGAACAAAAAAGTTTTATTTACTAATTTTAGTGCTCAAAACTACAACAGCATTTTAGGGCCATTGCAGGGGGAACAAACATTTATGGAGCCGGTGGAGGGGGGTAAAGTCATAAATTTATGAGGAAAAAAAACTCAAAAATTCTGAGATTATTAAGTTGCAAATTTACAAGTAAAATCTGCAGCTGATGAGGTCATCAGCTGTGACTTTAAACTTAGAAATCCTGAGTTTCTTTATTGGAATTTTGCCTCCCCTCCCCCAACTCCATCATATTTTTCTCCCTGCAGTGGCCCCAATACACTGCCACAGTTCCCACCCTCTTAATTATACACATTTTCATCCACTGCTTTTCATGTGAATTCAGATATATTACACTACAACATGCAAAATCACTGATATGGCCCTTTAAGCCACACACAGTCCTCTCTGTCTCTGTCTCTCTCTCTCTCTCTCTCACATACCCACACACACCTTCTTGTGCCTGACACAGTGTTTAATGACTGTGATCAGTTATCTGCTGCACAGATAGTTCATCACCTGTCACGTGGACGCCACTCTTAACCTCACAAAGCATTAGACGTGTTCCCAGCCCACCCTTAATAAAGAGGATACGGTTGCTTCTCGGCAGGTAAAAAAAATGAGCGGCTGGTGTGTATGCAGAAGATAGTGTTATACACCCGCTGCAGCCACTGCCTCAGCCACGTGGAGTGTTGCCGTATGAAGTGGGATTGAATTAGACAGGCTTAACTGAGGAGAGAACTCTGTTTGAAGAGGCTTTCCACAATGTAGAACAATGCTGCAACAGACTCAAACGAGGAAAGGGGCTTGAAAGACACATTCAGATGAGAAGAATATAGGCTGGCCTAATGAATCATAATTCATAAAGTACCCCAGTCGCGCAACACCGTAATTGGATCGCACGTGAAGGCGCAGGGCACCGCATCAAGGCTGCCTTCCAAGCGAAAGTAGCCGCTGGCTTGTGTGTAAATCGCTGGGTTGAAAGGATTTCAGACCGCAGCTGGTAGAGCACGGCATGGTGGCCAAATGAATTTACTCTGAGAATGCAGACAGGCATGAGATCAATAGTAATTAGATTCCTAATGTGCCTCACTTTGCACAAGTTTGTTTACATGGCACAAGTTTGGTTATAAACTTCTCAAGGTGAAACAATACAGCGCAGGGGAGGGCTTTCAAGGACCAGGCTTCCCCCGAAAACCCCCCCGCCACCTCCAGCAGAGCAGATTAACACAGAAACTCATTCACTCTCAATACTTGTAAACGTCTATCAACAATCCATTCAAAGGCAGCGGCTTAAGTCACAGCGAAGTTTGTCATCATTTGCATTTCATATTGCCCCTGGAATTGTTTTGACTCATCGTCTCATTTGCTTTTATTCATTTTCATTACAGTTGCGAGCTAATGGAAGATTTGCAAATGTGCCGCGACACACCAGGCATGATTAGTGCTCAGCCGAGGGTGGCTTGACAGCTGGGTCGGCCCCTCATCCAGAGGTGGGGCCGTCACTTCAGCAGTGAGGGAGATGGAATGCACTTTTTGTTCTCTTACATCAATATTAGTCAGCAGCTTTGTGTCAGTGTTATTGTTTGTATGTATTAACCCTTTGAATCCCAGGAGCCTGTGGGTAGGACTTAATGCACATTAATGTATTGGTTTTTGTTTTGTTTTGTTTTGTTTTTTGAGAGGGTGGTGGTGGTTCTTGATTTTTATTTATTTTTATTCATTGATTTTATTTTTTCCCTAAATTTTAATGTAATTTTCTTGTAATCAAATTTTAAACATATTACATATTCATAATAATTATACACACTTTTCTTGTAATTTTTATGGTTGTTTTTTGTTTGTTTGTTTGTTTGTTTGTTTGTTTGTTTGTTTGTTTGTTTGTTGTCTACACCAGATGGCAGCCTGGAGGGGATCATGTGTTTGGTCGTGTGTGTCTGTCCACAGCTAATCTCACATTCTACAGGGCCTATCAGCCTAATATTTTTTTTTTTAATGTACAGTTATGACTGTATGATTAAGAGCTGCTCATGGTTGTGGTGATTTAAAATCTTTCAAAAATGAGCACCAGAGAAGGAGACATATGGAGACAGTGAAAATAGTTTTACTGTTTTCCTTCTAATTTTTCAGTAATGTCCTGCTAATTTTATGAGATTTTTTAATGGTGATTTTCTTGTAAAATTTTCCTAATTTCTTCTTTTCTGTTCATTGTTTACTGATTTGATTTGTTGCCTTTCCCCCCATGTTTTTCTTTCACACGCATCTGACCCCTGGCCCCTGTGAGCCCACTATTGCTTGTCAATGCTTGTCAATAATCTAATTTGACTGGCTCTGCTTGGAATGTGTGGTTTCTCTTTTGCTACGTGTTTTTGTTGTTGCACCTGTCATATACCTGTGTAGCCACATGTACCTCACCAAGATGTATGCAGGGAAACTGATCCTTATGTATTTGAGTCTTGAGTCATTATTACCAGGGGTAATATTCAGAGAAAAAAAAATCTGAGATTATAAAGTCACAAATTTACAAGAAAAAAAACAAAAAAACTTGGAGGAATAAATTTATATATATATATATATATATATATATTTATACTGCTGGCTTGCATAACAAGGACATCCTGGTGATTTGAGCCCAGAATCACAATCTTCTCATCAGCATCTGGACTCTGAAGAGACATTGCTGTGACTTGGGCAGATTCAGAAGAAAACAATGTTATGATTCTAGGCTAAAATCACTATTTCCTTGTTATTAAATCCCATTGCAAAGTAGAATCTGATGAGGTCATCAGCTGCAGGCCTGATACTCTGCAAGCAGCAGCGTCTGCAGTGTGAGGCTGATCCAGCCTTGCAAAATGAACCATGGGGTGTTGTGTGTGTTTAGAGTCATCCTGCTGCGTGAGTCAAATATGCATCCCCTGGACATTCCTGCATCTCCTCCATGACTTTGATTGAGATCCTGTTGCTTCCAAATGGGCTGATCTCCTCCCCTCCCTTGTCATCAAGCCTCCATGATTGAGGTCAATTTCCACGCCGACGTCATCTTTACGACCGGCCAAATGTTAAATCAATTTTCAGGTCACTTTTATCCTGCGGTAATCACATGCCTCTAATTGGCCCCAAGGAGGAAAGGGGAGGGCGGAGAGGGGCGGATGGCCTTGTTCGTTCCAGAACGCCGTGTCTAGTGTTAGAGCGCAGCCGAGACCAGCTGCAGCTCCACCACCACCAGCGGCAGCCGCTGGCAAGATGTCAGCCCGCTCAGGATGACTTCATCCCAGTCGGGAAGGCATGGAATCGCTTTGAAGCCGATTTGAGAAATCCATGTTGATTGTGACCCCCAGCAGGAAGGGATGGTCTCTTGAACTGTGGCGGTGGCTGTTGATGAGTTCTCAACAGGGGCCGGATGTGCTGGAGGGAGCCGTGGCTCTCTAACGTACCGAGGGCCTGGTGGTGGACGGCTGCCCCGGACACTGAGCTGTCAAGCAGAAGGCGCGACACTCCATATGGAAGGTGGACCTATTCAGCCACACTGATATGAGTCCTGGGGTTAGGCCCATATGTTGTCGATATGCAGGGCTGATACTGGCCTTTTATCAAATATCTGATATCAGCCACTCCGAGCTGTCAACCCACCCAGAAGAATTTCATTTTGAGTTTCAGTGTTGACTTTTCGTGTCACATGATGCTCTAAATGCTGTTTCAGAGGCTTTTCCACCCTGACAAGAATACAAATGTAGGACCAAATATCTTCACTTGTTCACATGAAAATGGTCAAATCATGAGGAATGCACTGCGAATATCTGAAAGTAGCAAGTCATTTAGTGTCATATTTAGTTTTCTTAAGGGACCATCTCAATGATTCTGCACGTTTAGAGTGATATCTACAAAATATATGACCTTCACCATTCTGCTCATCTTTTCCCAAAGCAAGCTGTGGTATTTTAGAACTCCAATATCATTTTTCTTGCCTTTTATCCAGCTATTGGTTTCCATCAATTCCACTACGATATGAAAACGAACTTTCAGAGACTTCAGACTTTCTTCACCCCAGTATTCCATCACCATAATAAAGTCGTCCACATTAGTTTTCCTAAAAGCAGCAGCACTGCTGTGTTCTGATGACTTGAAAATGGGTGCTTGTTGCCAGTATTTTCTTAAATCAAGTGTCATTTTGTGATCCTGGTGACTGATCTGCCTTCTTCTGCCTTGTTTCAACACATTTATGCTTGTTCCATGAAACTTCCTGAGACAAGTGAGACAGCATTAGAAACAAGTGGATTTTTTTCCCATTCCACTGGCAGATGTTTCACTTGTTTTAAGAAAAATAACATTTTTAAGGCTCAATATGGGAGCAAATGACTTGTTGGGGTTGAGATTTTGTCAGTGTACTGATACAAAATATCAGCTGTCAGGCGCTTCAATCCAAAAATACTTGTACCAGCCTTCAGAAATTGGTTGATGCGTTGTGAAACATCTGAGCATATGAGTCTACTATGGGAGAGGAAAGGCAAGGGAAGTCAACACCTGCTGTCATATCACTGTGCTGAAGTCATTTTGACAGACTGCGGTGTGTAACTCTCATTTTCTTCTTTTTCTATGAATGTGAATGATACAGTGTGGAGCTGCACTGTATCACTGAGTGTGAGGAAGACAAATGGATCGTGGAATCTGTTTCTGTTTGAGTTCCCTCAGATATGAGAGTCTGTGCAGGGCCGATGGGGCCCACTGAGCAAATCAGGCACGGTGGCGAGCGCCCTGCCTTCCTCAATATGAGACTCCCACAACCAATCAGATTTTTCTGAAAGATCATTTAAATGTCGTTAAAAGGCATCTGAATGAATTTTAAAGAATAATTTGATATGACCCTTCGAGTTAGAAAAGGAATCAGTATAAAGTGATCAGAAAACATTCAGAAAGTCAGCAAAAATCTGTCAGAAACTACCAGAAAATTTGAAAATTACCCCCCAAAAAACATGAAATGACTTGACTTGCCAAACTTTTCCAGAAAGCTAAGAAAATTTCACCATTATAATTGTCATAATTATATATTTAAGATATATTACAAGAAATATTATCATGAAAAAGTTACCACAAATATTGCTTAAAAAAAGGGAAAAATAAGTGAAATGACCATAAAATTACTACCAAATTTGTGGGGGGAAAATTTACAGGAAAACTGCCAGAAAATAATAATAATAATAATAATAATAATGGTAATAATAATGGACCTGTTGATCTATTCATGGTAAAGCACAAGGGTCCCCAAATGATTTTATGCCCAGGGACCCTAAACATTGAGGGATGGCACTGCATTATGTTTAAGGTGTGTGTGAGCTTTGCAGCACTGGAATGATGAAGTTTACTCAGTTTAGGTCTTCATATCCATCTTGGGTTATTTCCATTAGTTGAGTTTTGCCCCCCTCCCTCACTGTGTATCGATTCTGTTTTCCACCACTGTGAATTAAAGTGCTTTTCCACTCGTGAGCTGCTTAGCTGCACTCAGGCTTCACACACCCACCGTTCCTTTCAGTGTTCATGCACACAGTTTAGAACCAGAGGAGCAAACTGTGGCCGCCAGTCCAGGGGGCTTCAAACTTCTGTCACAGACCCCCGAGGTGACTGTCATGATGCCCCGGACCCCCGCTCACAGTGACTCTGACATGAAAACATATTTTGGCTTGTTAATTATGGAACTGTCTAGGTGTCACACTCGTCAAATACATTCAAAGTGGCGAAATTAAAACATGATGTTAAAATAATCACTACCACATATTTTTGTGTCAAAGCAATTTCTTACATTAGCAAATAATTACTGGAACATTAGCAAAATAAATGAATAAATAATAACAGAAATTAACAGAACAAATACAGAGAAAAAAGAAAAGCAAATTATCAAAATAAAAATGAAAATGTAATTAAAATAATAGGGCAGATCAGTGTTAGTGGATCAGATTTGTTGTGTTGGAATGCTCGTGAAATTAATGTGAAATTAAACTATTTTGCTGAGGACCCCCTTGGAAGGACCCAACTTTGAGAACCTATAAGTGCGACATGAACTCGCACATGAAAACATCTCTACACCATGTAAAGGTACAACGTAGAAAAAGAAGAATTTGCGTTGGAACTGTTGCAGTAATAAAAGAAGAGCTCCTGTTACTGGTGAGATCATGTTTCCAAGAAGATTGCCAAATTTGCCCGCACCAACGTCAGACATGGATCCAAGTGCCAAGTCAGAGCAATTTATAAACAAAGTTGTTCCTTTTGCTGAATTCAAGACACATCTTGTATGCGCAATCCTATCAGTAGCTTAGCAAGAAGCTAAATTCTGCCCTCAGGCAATCAAATCAAATGAGCTTATTGCAAAACGAAATATTTTGGACTGGATGTTTAACACGACTCCAACTGACTGTCAGCCAAAACAGAAGCTCTCTGCATAACTGTAATTAAGAGAGGATGGGAGTAATCGTAGGATTTCCCTCTTGGTTCAGCCCAGCCTCTCTGGTGCATGGAAGAGTGTGTGTCATCTAAATAATCACATCTGAATAGTCTTTAACAAAGTTTAATGAAGCAGGAAACCTTAACTCATTACACTAACTTAAGGGACTCTCTGCCTAGCCTTTCATTCAGTCAGAAAATAGCATGGCATCTGTTTCGTATTAACTTGATCTTGTAATATTTTGTAACGATTATATCATCATGTTGCCTTATGGTCCAGCTGACTTGGGTACGATACAGTGGCATTTTTCAAACCGTGGGTCTCAACCTTCTGGTTGATCCCAGCATGGAGAGCAACCTTCTGTTTTCACGACCAAAAGATGGATATTTTGAAATCATACAAGGCAGCGACCATGGATAGGTAATGTAGAAGCCTTGTAATCTACCTGACATTATGGACACATTTTTAAAAGTTTTCACTCTACTCTTTCCCACTTGACCCCATTAAGACCCACGCTCCTTCATGCACACCATGTTCAGGTAGATCTGTTTCAACCAATCAGCATGAAGCCCATGACTGGATCAGGTGTGCAAGAGTAGAGCTGGAAGAAGAACCTGCAGGACAGGGGGTTCTTGAGGACTGGTTTGGGAACCATTACTTTAAACTGTATCAAGCACTGAACAGGATGGGACAGCATTTTACATTTTCAAAAGTCATTGGCGGGATATGGAAATGAGACAAAAATACTGGACCATCATGCACAAATCGCTGTTTCACCGACATTGTCAGTAGTGTTGTTCTTTAATGCTGATCATGAAGAACCAATTGAATATTTCATTGTATCTACATTAAACTAAGGCGTGACAGATTTGATCATTTTATCATAGTTCATATTGTGTCCATTGTGGTTGTTGTCCATGTTAAAGCAATCACAAACATCAAGTAGTTCCATTTCCTTCCTCTTATTGGAAAATCTTCAGCAAATATATGTAAGAAACATAGTTCAGCTTCAACACTTTGGTAATTTAGAAATTAGCAAGAACCTCTTTCAAGAACATTTTATGCCTCAGACACCTCCACATGCAATGGAAAAGAGTACCAGTTTTTTCATTGCATTTTATACTATATTATAAAGCATACTGGGATTAAAAAGGTGTAATTTACCAGGTGTTATGTAAGTTCTATGCCTGAATTAGATCTTGAATTTTTAGTTTTAGTTTATAAATGGTATCTCTACACGTGGGTCCCACCATGAACAAGACTGGCCCAGCTTCACTGTCTGAGTCAGGCATGGCTGTCGACGAGGCAGCTCCAAACAGATGATATAGGAATATATATAATCAGCTGTCAGGGCGCTCAGAGCTCAGCTAAACGATGGATGTTATTAGCCTGAGGCTGGTTCAATACCTAATTTAACCTCTTACTCTCCTGTCTTTAATCATTGATCAATCAAACATGGCAATCGACTTGATTTACATCTCAGGCGCTACGGGCACACAGTCACATCCACACTTCTACACAGAAAAAAAATATGTACAATATACTTTATAACCTATATACTGGCATACATAACCTGTACACTTAGACTTTATAGCACACATTATGGTCAGACTCATTTACTGTATAGGGCTGATATTGACTTTCAGTAAAATCAGATATCAGCCAGCTCGTGCTGTCTAATGTCGATACAATGGAGGTTAACAGCTTCAGGACTGGGGACAGTTTTTGGCACACAGTTGTTTTAGCAGGGATTTTTAATAGAGAAGTTTTGTGCGGTGTAAATTCTGTTTTCCACCTTGCAAAGAATATAATTCTGGGAGGAACGCTGAAGACTTGTTGCAAATGCTTGGGAGATTCAGGGGCCAGATGTATAAACGCTACGGACTCAGAGAAATATGCATAGGCCATTTTCTACACATAAAAAAATAAAAATAAAAATACATACAGTGAGAACCTGTGTACTTTCCAACATACTTCACACAAGAAATACAATGAGTTTTAGCTGCAGGCTGGTGGAGAACTGCTCGAAAATAACATGAAAGCGAAAAAAAAAAAAAAAAATGCAGTATTATTGTAATAACTTTATTATTTCAATATATTAAGTGTCCTTAATATCCAATTTCATTGAGTCATTGAATGCTTTTGTACAAGCCTATTTACTTTTTTCTCCTTTAAATATTATTACAATTCTTAATGAGAATATGTGTATTGCACTGTATTGTATTATACAGATGGGCTGATGGGTGGATTTATTTAGACACACGTGTGTGATCATTTTAAAGTCATTATGATGAGCTATAAACAGGCTGAGCTGTGCATCATGGCTGTGTGGAATGACAGCGATGGCGGCTCTGCTGCTGTTAGAGGACCTCACTGTCCTTTTAGTCGCCGTGTCTAAAAAAAAAAAAAATGAATCAGCGGCAACAGGTATGTGGTATGGAAATGAACTAATTAGGGGTGTGTCAACCTCCATTTGTGGCTGATTGTGGGGGTGGTTGAGATTTATAAATCAGAAACATGCGTACACACAGCTTTAGAAATCTGACAAAAAGAATGTGTATGCATATTTCTGCCTTAGTGTGTACACACAGTTTTAGTCATGAATCTACACAGAGTTTCATGCACGTGGGCCCAGGTGTGGAGGTAAGTAATTTCATTTGCATGATAATTCTGAGTATCCCCATATAGAATATTCAGAATCATAGACCTGAAGCAAACAACTAGGAATGGCTAAAACCCTTTATTCTATCAGTTCAAAGAGGGGATATTACAATACAGGAAATCTCAGAAATGGAGAGAGAGTATTCAAGATTCAATTCCATAATAAGAGCGGGGGCCATTTGCAAAGCATCCACACTCAATTTCTCTGTTAAGGAGGGTTTTTTTTGTCAGATGTATGAATAGACACGTATACCTGTTTGATTGCAATTTGCGATTTGCAATCAAACAGGCGATAGGCAATAGGCTGTTGAAAAAAATCTAAAGCGCTACAATGTGAGAACAGTCTATAGTGCAAAAACAATAAAATCATAAATGGACTTGACAGTGAGTGACAGCAGAGATGACAGCGCGTCCAGGCTCCATGATGATGCAGTATATTGAAGTTTGCTGCACACAGAGCTGAATTTAACACTGACTTGTTGCCATGTCAGTCCACAGTGCTGTCATGAGCACTGGGGGACTGAATTCTGGCATGTTAAATTAACATTTCACCCCTTGTTTTGTTGTATATGATTGCATCTCTTATGAGTTTGGATGAGGAAAAGACAAGGCATGAACTCTTTTTGGCCAGAGCTGCTGAAAGGAGGGAAGGGCCCTTAGTGATGGAGTCTGCCTTTCTTTTTACTGCGTGACTGTAAAGGTCTGAAAATTGGGTTTGCGTGGTGCTGGTGATTTTGGCGATTTTTTCTTGTTTCTCTCTGAGAGAAGTAGCACCAGGATGTAATTTTGAATGGCTGATATAGCGCTGTTAGAATGTCCTTTCACATTAAAACCTTCCAGCGTCCTCAGGAGAAACATGTGCTGTTGGGTCTTTTCATGCACCCCATCTGCATGTTGTGTGAAGGACAGGTGGTGGCTCAGTCAGACAGTCTCAGTGCCCTGGTACTTGAAGACCAGTCCATTGCTATTGCAGGTGATTTGGTTTGTATATATAGAGAAGAGGATGGGTGGCAAGACACAGCCCTGTGAGAACCCAGCATTTAAAACAATGTTGCTGGATTCAAAACCATTCACTGACATGTCGGGGGGCTGCCCTATAAATAATCCTTAATCCATTAAACCAATGTTGACTTGTAGTCCTTGGAGTCAGTGCAGAGGTGAGTTTGTATTTACTGTATTAAATACAGATGAAAAGTCCATGAATAAAAGCCTGACATTTGGAGAGTGGAGGTCTCTAGCTACAGTATCTGGAAGAGACAAAGTACAAAAAAGACATTGGTTTAATGGGGTGAGATGAGGCCATGAATTAATTTATGAAATAAGTTAAACTCAAATTAACAAAAGAATTTACAGAAGGGCAGAACCAGATATCGCAAAACACAAATGTATAATAACGATAGTGCGGAGGACAAGGATCCACATCTCTGTAAGAAGCATCAACTCAAATGTCTTGCAATAAAATGACTAAAACCAGTGATGTTGCTGGTGCACTTTGTAATGTCCAAGTTTCCAGTTAAAAGAACTTTGTACTGTCATCCCTCTGGACATGCATGGAAAAGATCATATCTCACAATGTTTTAGTTTCAAAAAGGCAACTCAGTATCTTTTTACAGTACATTTCAAATGAGCTATCCTTTTTTTTTTTTTTTTTTTTTTTTTTTTTACTTTTACTCAAGCAGAATCAGTCTGTGTAATCAAAGTCTCTTCTTCGTACTATTCTCAATTACATAGAGGAAAATGGATTACATTTCTTTCTGATGTATCACAAGTACATTTCTAATCAACATCTCTTATTTATCATGTCAGACAGCATTTTAGCAAGTTTCATTACCTTTACCCAACAAAACTCTTTTTTAGTTAGGGAAAGGTTAGGTTTAGGCATAACCACTTTGTCTGGGTAACATAATGTATGTAATGTTTGCAACAAATTAACACTCACTCTCAGGTTTGCCTGGGTGAAATTCAGTTCTTTAACCCATCCGCCACCTCACCTGCCTCTTAGTGAGGACTTCAGACTAGACGATTGTGTTATAAGATACATTCCCTCCAAATGTAATTCAAAATGCAGTTTAATTTTATGAGACTAAACCAAAACTGTCAGCATGGGCCTTCAAAATCTCAGGTCAAATCACAGGGTGGGGTACACAGGGTGTCCAAATGAGTCTAATATATACACTGTATTATCAGATTGCCACAGATTGGTATATTATTAGAGTGATGGTGAAATTTGTATTCTTCTAAAGTGTAATATGACAGTGTGCAATAAAAGTGCATAATAGATGATCCACAGTGGTAAAATAAAGTGTGAACTGAATGAAAAGATAACACAGGGCTGTTTTTCCTCAGTGCCTTACCCACATAATGGCTTCAAGTTGTTCAGATTTAATGATATTGCACATTTCCCAATGTAAAGGTCACCCCTGCATAAAAGTCAGTCCTGGTGATGATCGATTTGCCTGCAGGTTAGCCAGCATATGCCATGCAGCTATACTGGATGGAAGCTCAAAACGCAGCTTTGAGTTTTCTTGGCAAAGGGGGGGTGGAAAGTTAAATGTGAGAGCAAGTGTGCAGAGACTTAAATCGTAACACTGTGGGTGGATCAGAGACTCAGATGATACACTCAGTGCACAAAATAGAGTTCAAAAAAGCAGTGTCTTTACTGGTGAGCCAGGCAGTCATACACAGGAAATCAGTCTGAAACAAACTTACAACACTAGGCAGGGAGTCGGCAAAGTCCAAAAAACATGACAACAAACACTGGGAAACTGCTGGAGAGCAATGAACACACAGATGAACAAAGACAATCTGGCAAGGAAACAAGGAAACCAGAGCATATACACATGGCTGACAAGAGCAGGGGCAGGTGAGTAATTGGAAACAGGTGTAGATGATCAATGGAGCGGGAAACACATGAAGACAGGAAATTGAGCGACAAGACAGGTAAGGACTTCAAAATAAAACAGGAAGCACACAGTCCAGACCATGATCATGACACAAACAAAAGGACCAAGTTCTAGCAGAGCTTTAACACAGCCATGATTTCTATACTCCAATCATACTGAATCCTTTTACTATGGTACTGGTTGACCTACTAAAATAATAACTGCTCAAGTGTCAAAACATAAAAAATAAAATTTAAAAAAAAAAGTGAAAAATTAATTCCCACCCATTTTTGTATGTATAAAGACAAAACACATTCCTTGTTTTTTAAGGGTATTTTAAGGTAACTATGATTTATTGGTAGTATATTATAACACTGTAGAAATAATAATGATTAAAATTGTAATACTAATTCTGGATGCTACTGCAACTACTGTACTACTACTACTTATACTGTGGAAAAACCTTGCTTTAACCATAGGAAAACTATGGTTTCACATTTTGAACACAAACAAACAAACAAACAAACAAACAAACAAATATTTTTACCATGGATAACCATAGTTTGCTTACCTTGGTAAATCCATGGTTAATTTTCAAAAGGGGATATGTTCAAGAGACTCTTATGGAGGTTCTGGAACAACATTCCTCCATTGGAATGCAGGCTATATCAGATGCAGTCTTACATTTCTTTGTTTTCATAGTCCATAATGCAGACATCCAGAATGACATCCAGTTCCAAGTGAATTTTCACCCTAATATCTAAACACAAATCAATCGCAGGGAGTGGATAGCTTTTTGATTAAGATCCTCCAGACACCTAATTAAGAAAGCTCTCTCTATATTTTCTTCCTCCTCTCCTGTTGCCTCGTTGCAGAGGAAGTTAGAATCTATTAAAATGGAGAGCTCTCATCTGGAGATGCTGCATGGTTAGAGAGAAGCATGCAGACCTCTGGACGTGAGGGATGAAGCGAGTGAGGCATTACAGATGGATAGCAGGCAGTGGGCGTATTGATTGCAACCCAAAACTCATCAAGCCATTCCAAGAAAATGTCCTATGGATTCAACAGCAAGTCGACTCGGGCCTCACGATTCCTGGGGCCCCTACTGATGGATCCACTGCTGTATGTCATGCAACCATCAGGCTGGCCAGCACATTTGTCACTTACGCCCGATACAAACTGATGGGTTTTTTTTCCACTGTAGGGCCCTGATTGCATTCATCTGTAGGGTGTGTGACTGCAGCATGATTCACACTGGAGTCCAGATGACAACAAAAGGTTGACAGCTCAGAATTGTGTATCATAGAACTTGCCAAGTGCATACAAAGAGTTCATTTGCAAAATCAGAAACTGAAAGTTTATTCATTCCCAGATAATGTCAATCGAAAATCATACTAGTGGTTAACCCTCAAAAGATGGGGATAAACACAGTTATTAACCTCTAAAAATAAGTAAATAAATGAATAATTTTACATTTTTTAATAGTGTCTTTGAGTACAGAAAAGCGCTATATAAATCCGATTTATTATTATTATAATTATTAAAAATTGTGATCAGTGATTTGGGATTGCCAACAGATTTGTGCATTCAAATGTTATGAGCTTATTAGCAAGAAATGACCCAAAAATTAACAAGAAATTTGTCAAAAGTTAGGCTGCTGATCCAGAACACTGTATCTCTATCTCTACATTCACTTCCATAGCAAAACAGCTCCCAAAATACCATCTTCAGCACATTAGACAACATAAAAAACAGATTATGCCAATCAGTGTCTTTGTGTTGTTTCTTCCTGTTGTAGAGTTATATGGGTGTTTCCTGCAGACGCTACCTGCCGGATATACTTTCCGATTCAAAAAGGAAAATAAGAAGAAAGGAGATGTTTCATTTCCTCAAAAAATGGGTACCAGAACTTGTTGTTTTTGAAACTGGTTGGGACTGATTTTGCAACACTATTGAAGTGATTAGAGAGATAGAAATACAATATAGAAATACAAAATTCTTGTGTCAAAACCTGAATAAATATTGCATGTCTTCTACTTTAGTAATATTTACTCCAAACTAATTTTAGTTCTTCCATGAGCATTAACTACATCATTTCCTGTGATTACACATCTTTTCCTGGGGATGAGGAACCAGAAACCACAAATATTAAAATATTTTTCAGTGAAATATTATTCACTGATCCTGGGAGACACTTTCTATTCTTCCATGTTTTTTTTAACATGTTTGAATGACATTAAAAATATCTGAAATATTAAAGCTGTCATGACTGTCATGACATGGCTATAGGTGGAATCACTGTTGTGTAGCATTAGTTGGGAAATAGGGAGTGGTAAAAGATACACTTCTTTATAGGGAAAAAAATGCATATTATTTAGTTTAGTGGCAGTTTTGTAGCACACATGATGAATAAAAGAAAAAAATTGAAATCACCGTTTATTTAATAAATAACCCTTTAACACCTCATAGTCTGTTGCTCTCTTGTTCAGTGCAGATGCCTTTTCATCAAGGAGCTATTTAAATTTATATGCCTTTTCATCACCTCTTTTAGTTCATTTTTGCTACTTGCACCTGACATAAACAAGTCCTTCACCACTTACAAAGCCACAGACTGAGGATTTTAACTGTGTTGCCTGCACAAGGGCTTCTTAATGTTTTCATGCCTTGGATCCCAGTAGACACACACTGACACCCCCCCCCCCACAAACACTGGATCTCCTGTGGACATCCATTAGATAAATATGAATCAGATTCAGTTGTACAATTGATACATTTTCCATCTAGTGAATCAACTTATTGTGAAATTAAAGAACCTCCTGCTGCTGCTTCAAGGACGCTTTGGTGCCTCCAGACCCCACGCTGAGAATTACTGGCCTATACATCTTACCCATCATGTGTCGGCCAGTGCCTCCCCTCTTTGCTCACCCTCCCTGGTTTCATAAGAGGCTTTCTGTGTCAGTGAATTTTCTGCACCCATGCCTCCCGTCCACACACTAACCCCAGGGGCGCAGCCTTGTTTTATGCATGTCCTCTTCCCGTTGTGAGGCCCATAAATGGTCTCACAGTAGGGAGAACTGGGCCAGAGCTGCTGCATGCCACTCACATGGGATATGCAGAGCTGCTGAATGCCAGTGATGGTCTGCCCTAAGCCTTGCTGACTGTGGGTGAATGCCCCCTCACCTCTCTCTCTCTCTATCTTACATACATGCACTGACACATACTACACACTCTGACTCTGGGAAAGCGACTGTAAAACAGTGATTGCCTAGGTCACTCACTCTGTTGCTGCTAGATTAGAGGCAAACAAATATCAGCACTGAAAGCATTAAACAACACCACAAGCGTGGAATTAGCACCCCTTGAAGGGCCGGGTGTGAGGGAGGTACAGCAAAAGCGTGCAGTTGTGGACACATCATGGTGGGTAATATTTTTTGCATGTATCCATGCAGATAAGCCTGGGAGTATAATTGTAAATCACATGCATAGGAAAATATTCTTTTTATTTTTTAGGTATTGATTCACAGTATCTATATTAAATGGTTCTATGATTACCATGCAGGCTTAGAGGGCAATACTCTGTGAAGTATTTAATGATACCATAGCAACTCCATAATAACCTAAGAACCACCTTTATTGTGACACCATAAAATCCACTAGTAATAACCTAACAACCACTCAGTCACACCCAAGCAACCACTAGGCAATCACAGTAAACACTAGGAATAACCAAAGAACTGCTTAAATGACACCATAGCAATCACAATAACTGCTTAGTGACACCATAGCAACCACTCCATACTAACCTAAGATCCACCATAGTGACACCATAACAAGTAGTAATAACCTAGCAACCATTTAGTGATACCATAGCAACCACTACGTAATAACCTGACAACCACTTAGTCATGTCCTAGCAACCACTAAAGATAATCTAAGAACTACTTAGTGACACCATAGCAACCACCAGTAATAATCTAACAACCACTTAGTGACACATTTGCAACAACTGGTACTTTTAATAACCTAGCAACTACTTAGTGACACCACAGCAACCACTCTGTGATAACTTAAGAACCACCAATAGAGTGACACCATAGCAACCACTATTAATAACCTAGCAACCACTTAGTGATACCATAGCAATCACTAGGTAATAACCAGACAACCACTTAGTGACACCATAGCAACCACTAGTGATAATCTAACAACCACTTAGTAACACATTTGCAATGACTGATACCTTTAATAACCTAGCAACTACTTAGTGACACCATAGAAACCAATAGGAATAACCTAGCAACCACTTAATGATACCATAGTAAGCACTAGTAATAACCAAACAATTACTTAGTGACACCATAGCAACCACTACAAATGTTTAGTGACACTAGCAGTCACTAGTAATAACCTAACAACTGTTTAGTGGCACCATAGCAACTACACAACTGCTTAGTGACACCCTAGCAACCACCAGTAATAACCTAAGTGACTGCTGTTTTTGGAAATACAACTGTGTGCATGCATTCCATTCTAGTGCTGCATATTTCTCTCTCCTCAACCAGCCACCCCTCCCAACTCCCGCAAGCATACTCTCTTTCTCTGTTTCTCTCTCTCGCTTTCACATACACACACACACACACACGCACACACACGCGCGCACACGCACGCACAGCACCACACCCCCATGGTGTGATTGAACCCAGCTAATCTGCACATGGATGCTGATATGAGCTATAAGCTATCTATCAAGGGAGCCGTATTCTGTCACATCTGTCATTTATGCATTTCTTTTTTTTGCCATATGCACAGTCCATGGCTTTGAATGTATACAAGTAGTGTGTTTATGCTTTCATCTTCTCGATATGTGGGCTATTGTTCAGTTTTGTCCCGCAGCTCCAGCCCTGCATCAGCAGTTGTATATGAGGAATTAAAGTTATTCTGTTTCTGGTACAGATTTTGTGTTCCCGCTGTGTCATACCTGCTGTTCTGTTGAATCTGATGCTCGAACAGATAGTGTTGTTCTAAACCTCCCACACAGCAGATTAATATACCTGGAGTAAGAATTATTTATCTGTGTAGATTCAAGACTTAAAACCTGTGTAGATAGATAGCTAGATAGCTGGATAGTGATAGATAGATAGATAGATAGATAGATAGATAGATAGATAGATAGATAGATAGATAGATAGATAGATAGATTTTAATTTTAGTTTCATTTAAATCAAATTTTAAAAATTACAATGTTCATAACATCACCTTCATCAAAACAACACTACAAAACAGAATGATGACCAATCCCAAGTAGTTATGACTCACGAGTCACATTAAATTACATAGGAGAAAACAATGCACAAGCATTAATAAGCATATAATTTAACATTACAGACTCATAAAAGGTTGTCTTCTTTTGATAATTTGGTGGCAGACCTTGAAAAATAACACACAATCTATTAGTATCATCTAGATCATTAAAATTAGCAACCTATTCTGAGAAAGGGAAAACAGTTGAGGGCGTATATCATCATAAAGACTACAAAGTACATGGGATTCAATAGCTTCATTATTACAGAGAACACAGAGACGAGCACACCAGTTTCTACTGCCAGTGGAGCACCAACACACCAAAAATTTAGCAAAGGTACTTTGAAGCTGTTTTGACACAAGATCCTGAATATGTTACCCTTCTGTTTATGTGTAAAAAATGTACAATCCAAAATGTATGGTCCACATGCTCATTATTCAACACTATCATCTTTTGTATTGCACTGTGATGTTGGGTGTGATCTGATGGCACTGTGTGTTTAATGTGCAATGTTTCTACTGAATTGCATTTTTAATGTATTAACCGATGAAGAAACATGAATTTCCACATAGGTGGACTAACAAAGACTCTATTCAATTCGACTATTTATCACCTGAAACAACTTCTAACAATACACCATCACAACTATACAAGTCATTTCTTGAGTGGCCCCTGTCTGTATTGGAAAGATATATTTAAGGACCAAAAAATAAATAAATAAATAAATAAATAGATTTGATAAGTGGGAGGCTCACAAAAACACTTTACAAAGCCTGGCATTGGGCATGTTACCAAATCTATGCCAGTTCCTGTAAATGCACAGTCATTGGCAATGCCATAGTGTTTTCCAGCCCATGTCTTTTTGTATGGCAGCATTAGTGGTGTGTTTACCTACTCCCAAATCACATCTACATGCCCAGTCAAAAACAGCATCAAGACAGGAGTAGCTTTTATAACCCCACATTACAGCTACGTGGGTGGCACTACTTTTTTAGTTGTACTACATACGTAATACAACTAAATAATCAAATGAAACATTTAAAGGGGAGACCACCCATAGGTTCAGATTTTGTTATTACAGAGCCCAGAGCTCTATTAGCATGCATGCATAAAATTTAAAGCATGCACACAAAGTGTTTGCCTCTGATTTATAAAACCCTGTTCACTGACCAGGAACATGAGCATAAAGGAATGAAAGTGAACTAGACAAAGTGCACTCGAGACACTGGGGTAGTCACCTACTGGTTGCTCTCTAGTGTTCAGGATAATGAAGCAAATGAATGGTTTGCAAGTTAATGCACCACTACATCGTTTTGAAGTCCCTTGACAGCCCTATGAAATAGTCTTCAGCAAATTGGCTTGCTGATTGCTCTTGCAAAAATGTTTTTTTTTAAACAGGGCAAGAAGCAACATTGTTTCTCCATTTCAACCCTACTGTAATATAACTTCATTTGTATGCATTAACATCACATGCATATGGTACAGAATGAATGTGCTCAGCCTCTAAAAGAGCACCTTTTGTTTCCAGTGTGCAAGTTAGCAGGCTGAAACTTATGTATGTAAGCATATACATGCATTATGCTGTTCACATCCTAAATAGGAAGTGGCATTGTGAAGCAGCTGTGGTGTATTGCATCTTGAATGCTTCGAAATACGTGCAATGGTTCCCCAAATAACCTGTGGTGGAACACTGAGTGTGCTTAGATGCGCAAAATACTGTGCATACTAGCTTATACTGCAGTTGAGATCTTATTTAAGATGAACTGTTCACATGCATCTCATATTCCAGTCATGAATATCCCCAAGAATGTCTCTAATATCGCCAAAGAAATGGAACTTCCATGGGCCACAAAAAGCAAAAAATAGGCTGAGGAAGGCGACTGAATGCCTCAGTATTCCGGCCTATACTGGCATGCCCCAGCAATCAAAGCAAGGTTTCCTCCTACTTCCAAACTCCAGGCATGAATGTATCTGGACTTTTGTAGATCAGATATGGTGATAGCACACAAGACACCTTAAATAGCAGAAATTGGAAAAATCCTCGCTGGAGAGGGGTAAAGTCTAAGGTATTCATAAGGTAAAATTTTATTACTCAGGCTACACAAATATTCAGTTCGTAGTGGGTTTATGACCCATCATAGACCAAAAAAAGTTCACTCAAAAATGAGTTTTTCTTTTGTTTATGTCCGCTAAAATGTCTGACCTTGACTTTACTGATTGGTGTCTGTGCAAAGTTTGTCACTAGGGAGCTGTTTTCACACTCTACTGAAGGTGGAGGTGTGTGTGCATGGCCCTAAAATCTGAGATTCAAACGAAGCCCGGGCCAGCTGGATTTGATATGTCGCAACTCTGACAGCCAATAGTGATGCTACTTGCGTGAACCACTGGATACTTTTGGACGGCTCTTTTGCATGAACAACGGGAACCAAATCATAGATGACAGCCGCTTTTTATTGCTTTTTATTGCTTTTTATTGCTGTGCCAAAATTTTACTGCCTGCCCTAATCCACTCCCCTTTATGTGAAGTGACGGAGAACAGTCACAAGGCCAACTTGGATTCCAGGAACACCCTCCCCTACTCTGCCTCTGATTGGCTAACCCCAACCCTAACTGTAACCTTAACAAACCTAAACCAATGGAGGCAATGAGTGGCAATGAGTACTAGCCAATCAGAGGCAGAGTAGGGGTGGGCATTACTGGAATCCAGGTGGGGTAACACCGTCACACTACGAGGTAGATGACGTGTTTGGGAAAAAAAAGAAAAAAAAAGAAAAAAAAAATGAGCCAAAAATGAAAACGCAGCAGCATCTGGATGAACTTCAGCAATAAAGGCAATTATAAGGTGGAGTGTAATATTTGAAAATCAAAAATATCATTTAAAGCTGCTTCACATGAACAACATTAGTGTGACTGGGAGAGTTCCTGATTTTTTTTTTTTTTTTTTTTTTTTTTTTTTTAATTTAATTTTTTTTTTTTACATGGTTAGATTATCAACTACAATACAACTTTCAGGAATGTCGCTATAGGGACTTGGCTGTGTGTGGCACAGAGCTGGCCTACACCAGTATTTTGTTTAAAAAAAAAAAAAAAAAAAAAAAAACAAGACCAACTGGAAATGGTTGCTTCAATATTAGTGTGACTAAGAGTCACTGAAAAAAAAAAAAATACATGGATAGATTATTATATATGATAACAGTTATTTAGCTATTTGTATAGTGATAGATGCAGGGTGCATTTAGTTCATGCATGTAGTTGTATCTTTCCCTTCATGCCATTTTAAGGCATGAGGGGATGTTTTTTTCATGTAAAAACACTAAATATGTAATAGTGGACAGAGAGTTATCAGTTGGCTGGTGGGGGCCTGCCATGCGTCGTCTTTAAGGCCCTCAGTAACTGCTCAACCATCTAAAGCTGATTGTGTGGCTGAATCACCTACTTCAGGATGCTAATTAACAATAAAAAACGATTACATAATGTCCTTTGATAGTATAAAAAAGCCCTATTATTGTATTGTTTAATGAAAAAAGTAAAGAGGAGCAGTCTTTTTCCCCCACGTTCTTGACATTTACAAGGAATCAAGAAAACGTTTTAGCACTGATGACTTGTGCTCTTGTTCCTGCTGGTGGAAGTTCAGTCGTGGTGTTCGGATATTTTTTTTTTTGCACTGTAATCACATAAAATTGGCTGCATGATGAATGGCAAATGAAAGGCTGTGATGATTTTGCTTCCTGTTTCTTCAATACTTAAGATAAAAAAAATAGATTAATGTGGTTAGAGTTGCAAGATTGCAAACCCAAGACTGCAAGACTGCAAATCCTGATTATTAAAACTATGGATCCCAGCGTGGGGACAGGTGGATCTTGGGAAAAATCATGCAATGTAGTCAGTTTCTATATCCACTATGCCCCTAAAACACCACTGACCATGATGCCTTTTGAAAGTAACAATAAAAACAGCCTTATTAGCTATTTGACGACATGGACAATTTTTTAAAAACCACGAGGAGCTGATATGCTGTATAAAATAATAATAAGGATCACTCTCCAAAAACAAAAAGGTATGATAGATCATATATTGATTATCATTTGGTAGCTGCTAAGGACCTGATGCTGTGGTCTTTGGCATATTTTCACAACACTGGATTGACTGTACATTTAAATGACATGCAGTCTTGAAGAAAAAATAATACATTTTGGTGATTTGCTCATATTGGATATAAGACAATATCATACAAGTAAATACAGAGCATACAGAATTCACCATAATGATGGGTACAGGTGCACTGACAGCTTAGCTTTTTTCCTGTTTTTTTTTTTGTCTTTTTTTGACTACTTAATTTTGCTACACCAAAACCCACCACGTATCACATGTTATAATATTACATATTGTTTATATGTAATCAAAATTTGAGGCACGCTTACTAATCAATTAGTTGGGTGCGTTTCATACAAAAATCTAACATAATTCCACTTTTCAGGACTGAAATATCACCAGTAAAAATGTCAAAAAGCAACACAGCTCAGGTGAATGGAAGACAGCAGACCTGATCTTTTGGCTTGCTGTTGTACTCTGCAGTGTGTGCATGCCTGTGTATAAATGTTTCATATTTCAAAGTCCATATCCAGCGTTGGCTGTTGCTGCATTACAAAGATTCTCTATGTAAAAACAAACTTCACAGGGAGCGAAGCTGAGAAAAATAGAGACAAATAGCAGGTAAACAGCCTCTGTGTTGTTTTCTCAGTGTTCACTGTGCTGTTTGCTGGCTAGATTCTGTGGTACTGACAGTGTATTTCTGTCTGTGATCTTGCCACAGTGGTAGGTCAATGGTCTTGAGCTATAAAGTCAGCTTCCTCCAAAAGCTCCCCTATTCTGGTTTAAAAAAAAAAAAAATAGAAAAAGAAAAAAAAGAACACATATAGAAGGGTGAGGCAAATGCTATTTGCATGGAGAGGCAGTGAAACTGATTTCAAGGCCAGCTGTAAAATCAGGAGGATTTTTCATTGCTTGTGCAAAAAGGCTTGACACTTCTGAACAATTCTTCCTTCTGCTGCCACACGTACATGTTTGCAAATGGGTTGACATTCCCATGTTGATCAAAGCTTTGGATTCATGTGTCTCTGACCCACCATGATCTACCACAGACTATGTGACACAGCAGCATGCCAGAACATGGCAGCTGGATATGAACAAGCGCTGAAACTGCGTATCAGCGGCCAAAAACATGAGCTGAAAAAAATATCTGACATGAGATATCACAAATATTTCAGAGATCACAAATATTTCCAGGCCATTACATCAGTTTTCACATTTTCCAGGTTTTCCAAGATGCATGGGAACCCTGTTTGAAATGCCACAATGGTGGTTCAACAAAGCAGGAGAGTTTTTCCTTCTGCAGAGAGTAGCATTAGCTAGTTTAGTAGCAGAAATATATCCATAAACAATAACCCAGCCTCCACATTCTCTCAAACTTTAAATGCCACAACAGCCATACCTGAACTTTGATCTTACCATTCAAAAAAAGGCTAATAGCCTGGTATAGATTAACACATTATAATTTTCTTCACCAATTGTATTTTACGCCAGTGAAAATCCATAAATCTAAACCTGAATTGTCAGATACATGTTTCAGGTGTGGCATAGAGGTTGGCTCCTTTCTACATTGTACCTGGCTTTGTGATAAAGTGAGGCCCTTCTGGCATGACCTCTGTCACACATTAACCAGAATTACAGGAGTTACATTCCCATTAGATCCAGAGCTGTGCTTATTAGGGAATTTTGCAAACATTAGTGACTCTTTAACTGGAACACAAATAAAATTTATGAGTATTGCTTTATGCATGGCCGGGAAATGCATAGCCCTGACATGGAAATCTGATTCCCCTCTACTTATTGATAGGTGGTCCTCGGAAATGAACAGCTGTGTTCCTCTAGAAAAAGTTACGTATAATCTGAGGAGAAGATACAAAACTTTCTTGAAATTTGGCAGCCTTATCTGGATTATATAATCACTTAACTTCTTAATAATGTTCTGATGCAGTGTCTCTCTACTCTCTTTTATTGGATCTGATGCACCGACCCTATTTCTCTGTTCTTTTTTTTCCTTTTCATTATATTTTTATTAAATTCTTAATTTTGAGTAGGGGAGGGGGGATTTGGGACTTTGTTTGTATTATTATGTATGTACCAAAATTGAAAATAAAAAACACAATATTTCAAAAAAAAGGCTAATAGAAATTTCTCTTCCGGACAAGAGGCTGAAACAACGGAATGGACGGGATGTACAAGAGCATCACGAGTGCTGAATCTAAATCTTAGATTATGTTTATATACTGAGATGTGCACTGATAAAATGCACATCTCTCACATCTTTAATTTTTCCATTTTGCCAATTTTGGCAAGGTCAGCCGGCTAACTCCTTCATATAATAAATAATGAACTTGGGGTTTGTTTGTTTTTTCCACTGATGCTCTGCCCTTCTGCATCCCCTTTGTTGGCAGCCATTGCAGTCACTGATCCATGGGGATGAACTTACTGATGGTACCAACCTAGCTGTGAACGGGGGGAAACACATCTAACGCTGAAGAGCATCGTCTCAGGTGCTCACTGTATCACTTGCGTGAGAGAACTGGAGCATATTACTGTTATTGAGCTTGTTAAAGACAGATGAGATTTTTTCAGAGGAGTGCCCATTAAAGATGCAAGATAATATAGTGAGTTTTAGAGGTGCAATAGCTGTCTAGAAATTTGTATCAAAGAGAATAGATTTAGAGATCTGAAACAAAGTCCACCATGTAGAGGGAGTTCTCGGTATGCCTAAGAGTGAAAACCGAATCCCGGGTGCCATACCTGTTATGAGTGGG
Source organism: Myripristis murdjan (assembly GCF_902150065.1). Lineage (NCBI taxonomy): Eukaryota > Metazoa > Chordata > Actinopteri > Holocentriformes > Holocentridae > Myripristis > Myripristis murdjan. Next base: position 2,190,366 of record NC_043981.1, on the reverse strand, counting down.
CATGAAACATGTTGGACTAGATTAAAAGAGTCAAAAATACAATAAATAAATAAATAAATGATAAAAAATCATAGGTGAAGCTGTTTGAAGGGTCATCACTATAGATATAAAATCAGCTTTCATAATGATACTTAACAACAGAGGATAAAAAATCAGAAAACGTAGATAACTGTCAAGGTAAGGCTGCCTGTATCAGATAGGATAAATGCACTCAGGTTTATAAATCAGGATATAAAACCGGAGAAGTCCACGGAGACAAAACAAAGCATTCTCATCCCCAGGGCGTCAAACACCGACGCTTTGTTATGGCCCCGCATGTTTCATACCTGAGATGACACAAACAAACCAGGCTGTCTTGCTTTTAGTGTCACATGGTTAGGTTTACAAGCAAAACCACTTGGTTAAGGTTAGGATAAGGTTAGGCTTAGGCATAAAAAAACATGTTGTTGAGGTTACATGTGGTTAAGGTTAGGGAAAGGTTAGGCTTAGGCATAAAATGAGGCTGATTCACAAGGTTCAGATTTGCACCTAAAACTTGGTGGAAAAGTTAAGGGCCAAGGATTGATTGACTTTTCATACTGACTGGCCAAAACTGGGTGTGTCAGTGGACATGGCTGGCTAATATCCAACAAATCATGTTGTAGATACCTATTGGCTAAAATCTCTGGATTGTTGCATTGTTACAATTGGCCTTAGAGTTCGATGTCTCTTGTATTATCCAATGTATCTCAGAGTTCAATGTTTCTTGTACTATCCAATGTATTATATAGTTTAGGACAGCTTGACCGCTAGCAGAAGACAGATAAACCAGGAGCCAGATGTACTTTCTCTATCTTGTTAGTTAGGTCTGTTGCATTAGATACACGCCCAGTCAACATTCACACACTAGCATAGCACATTCCAGAAACAAGGCATGGACAGTGGTTGGCCTGTCCATGTCCGGGTAACTGGCCAATTATTCTCGGTTGCGTTTAAGTCCAACCTCTGTACGGGGCAGGCCCAGCCCAAGAACATAAATGTGTATCATTTCCTGATATCGGGGCTCTTTCTGACTGAGATGCTGCGAGAGCTCTGTCACACTGAGACCAGCGCTGCCTTGCTTTATATATGACCATAATAAATATTTCATCAGAAAATTCAAGATTGACTCCAGTCTGTTCTTGGGCTTTCAACAAAAGAATCGGGAGCTAACAGCATCACTTATGCTTGTCCAAAACACAATGCAATCTCTCTGTGCAATCTATTCTCATGTTTCATTTTTTATTATTTCCAATTTGTTTACTTCTCATGATATTCTCTGGGTGACACGATTGCTTCCCACTGGTTGTTGCATACTGTCCGTTTTAAAGCCCAGATGAAGGCCTACAGCAGCAGAAATGCATTGGCTTTGTGATGATTTCACCACTACAGTAAAGGCTTTTCAATATTTCCCTTCTCGCTGTGACATCGTCTTATATTTGGAGTGTCGGGATTGCTTTCTGCTTTGAAGCACAATGCAACCTTTTATTGCTGAATGGAACACAGGGAGCTGCCAGCTGCACACATACCAGCTTGTCCCCCTTTTGATTTTGCCCGTGGATGCAAAACAGCACATCTGTGGCAGTTGGCCATGACATATCACATATCATATCATTAAACTCAACCAGAAGGATGACCCTCAGTAGAGCACATACCTCTGCCAACACAAGACACGCCATTTCAATGTCACATAGCTGACCATCATCACTGCTTTCAGTCAGACACTGAAAGTTTGGTGCAATGGATTGATTTTATTTTTTACTGTGTATAGACGCTGCCACAAAGTTCAAATGCTATACAGCTGTCCCTTGCTATAATGAGGTCCACCTTTCGCGGCCTCGCAGTTTTGCAGATTTTTTTTAGTGCAATTTTGCATGCTTTTTTTTTTTTTTTTTTTTTTTTACAGCGCATTGTGTTCTGCGTCCTGATTGGCTAAGGGACTGTAGACCATTGTCAATCAATCTCCTCCGTGCCGTGTCCCCTGTACAGTACAGAATGCGTTCATTCTATAATACTGGAGTGTAACTCCCACGATAAACGAGGGACCACTGTATAAAATGTTCTCACCAGACAAATGCAAGTTGCTCCAGGAAAATAGACAAGAAGCTTAAAGAAACAACTAAATGATAGAAAATACCAGGTGAGGCGCCCCGGTAGCTCACCTGGTAGAGTGCGTACCACCTATCAAGGCCTTGGTTTGAATCCAACCTTCACTGCATGTCATCCCCTCTCTCTCCTCTGACTTTCCTGTCTCGCTCTACTGTCATCATCAAATAAAGCAGAAATGCCAAAAAAAAAAAAAAAAAAAATGCTTTTAAAAAAAAAAAAAACTAAATAAAACACCAGGTGGCACATATTTAGTTCCCACACTGTGCTGAATAACATACCGCTTTCATACGATTTAAAATTGAAATTCAGTGAGCTGAAGTCATTTGTGTGGTAGCCAATATAGTCCAATTAACTTCATGTTTTGGTGCTCTCAGGTCCCATTCAAGGCAGTAAATGAGAGGTGTTTTACACAGTGCACTGAGATTTGATGGGCTGTATTATTTCTGGCATGATTTCTACTTGGAGGAAGACACAAAAGTATTCATGTTTTTTTTTCTTTTTTCTTGCATCCTATGGTAAGACATTTCTAATGAGCAACAGACACTGAAGAATCTATACTGGTGCTATGGCTCAGTGATATTATACGCTTTATCTTAGAGTTTCCTTCAATCTGGCAGTCATCTGAAAGTTCTAGTACCACAGTAAAAAAAGGAAAAACAGGTATCAGGCTTTGGTAGAGTTGCTTTTATTCACTGAACGATGAATAAGACCCAGGTGTTGAACAAATTTCCTCATGGGTGTAACTGCACTGCACTGCTTATTTCCCCAGCCGCAATTTGACTTTCAGGCTTAACTGAACTACATGCGTACAAATAAATTAATTGACAACTGAGGTAGAATGAATGAATAAAAGCAAGTGACATTTTTTTTTTTTTTCCCAGAGAGATGTGAAGACAGGAATGGATTTGGTACGCACTGATTGCTGAAGAAATTATACCTTACCCAGCACACCAGCCAATCACAGCCCATGGATTTTTCAGCTATACTTGTTCAGTGGAGAATTAAACAAGATTACTTCACTGCCAAACAAATAATTGATCCCGCAGGCAACATTATCATATGAGGCAGCTGTATGACTGTGGCCTGCTATTTTATTTTTTATTTATTTGAATTTTATTGAATAGGGATGATGCAATTTAGCATAGCTTGAATACAGAGCATGAAGCTGCACAGTTAAAAGCTATTGCTAATTTTCAGCTCTAATTAGGCTTTTGCATGACCAGTGTAATTTAAAGTATACAGATTTTGTAATTATAAAATCATAATACACAACATATTTCGCATTTAATTAAAATGCACATGTCAAAATACACTGATTGTCAGATACAGTAGGATACAGTAGTTTTCACATTCCTCCACTGAAGGAGAGAGGCTTGTCCATACCTCCTTGAAATGTGGTATTGTGTAGTGCCCATACAAGCACAATTTGTCACATCACAATTGATTGTATAGAAAATAAAATTATTAAACATGGGGGAGTGCAGATGGTGTATTTAGTAGTCTCACAAAGTGCACGACACTGACTGATGTTACGGTGCACAGCGCAATGGTGCACTCACACGAACAGTTGCTAGCTGACAGCAGCATAAACAAATTGAGAAATGAATTTGCTACTCACATCATCACATCAACAAGTTTCAGATTTTGATGCAAACTAGCATCAACTTTTCTTCAGAATCAGAGTTCAACTGAAAACAAATTTGCATATTAGATTCTGGCCAACTCAATGAGGATTAGGAAATAGACTTGCTTTCAAGCCATTTTCAGTAGTTTATTATTATTATTATTATTATTATTATTATTATTATTATTATTATTATTATTATTATTATTCTCTTGTGGAATACCAGATAATTAATTAGTAACCACTTTCTAGGCATTTAGAATTTGTGTGTGTGGGTCTTTATTTAAGCAGAGCAGTGTTTCTCAGCTGGGGGTATGTGTTCCCCAAGGGGTTTGTTGGAGTAGTCTGTAGGGGGTATAAGTTTTCCCTCTGGGTTTCCTGAAGGTGTTAGATGTGTGTGGTTGTTGTAACAGTGATGCCACTGACAACAAGGAGAAAGAAGAGAAAAAAAAATGCAAAATCAGCCAACAAAATGTCTTTACCACGATTGAGAACCACTGAAGTAGAGCATGATTGGCTAACAAAAAAAAAAAAAAAAAAAAAAAATGGTGCACCTCTAATTAGCTTTTACCCTGCACGTAACTTTTGTTAGTATTTCTATCTGGAAGGAGTTTGATTTCTGTTGGCAGCTCTTTATGAAAAAGCTAATTGTCCAAATTCAGCTCTACAATGTGGCATTTTGTGGATGCCACCTATCATGCTCCTAGTTACTCTGTTACTGTCTTGTCTTTGCATAAATCTTTTGGTACATTTGAAAACTAATTTGAGATAACAAAAATTAATAAGGTCTCAACGCTATGTGGGTTTCATTTACTGGTCCAAAAGATAGAACTCTACCACTGGTATAATGAACATAGCCAACATAGTTGTTTTCCTCACTCTACTGACTCTCACAGCCTGCAGACACATGGGATTATACAAACTAATGCATGGTGCATATAATTTTATGTGATTAAAGCAAATTCCTAAAGCCAGGCAGTGAGAGGACTGCAACATCCAGTTTGTCTGCCAATGCCTAATGGCCTTTCAGTGACCAAAGCCAGTACCCAGTGTGTGGCATGACCTGCTTTTTCCAGGTCAAGGTGATGGATTTGTTTTTGTCCCACGGCCCCACTTAGCATTCTGGCTTTTGTCTCAGTGTTTGAACGTTCACCAAGTTACCTTGGTGGACATGCACGCAGAAAACAAAGAGTATGTTCAGACAGCAGACAAATGTGATTTATTTTCCAAATGTGATCATCTTAAAAGGAAAAAAATCCACCTGCTGATGTACTACCTTTCATTTCTCAGCCCATTTGAGTTGCTGCTGTATTCAGTGAGCTTAGGGTTTTGGCAGTCGGATTGACATGATAGAAAAGGCAGAAATACACATTTCTGCACTGACAGTAGCCTCAACAGACCATGATGCAACACAACTAAGAAGTGTAACGTAACTTTGACTACAAACTTCTGTCCAAACATGGAATTGCAGATGCAACCCATTTTCTGTATGGGGAAAATTCATGGCGTTTTCACGTCATCATCCCTGTCATGGTCTGGAATTTAAGCTGCCGTCCAAAACATTTAAGTTTTCATCTGCACATTTCCCTTTTAAAGGAACACTCCAACATTTTGGGCAAATTTTTTCAGACTTACCCAGACTGAGACCAGATGTTGGATATCATTTTTACCTCTGTCCATCTAGTGGTTCAGTTCTTATGGGTAGCATTTCCTGTTAACTTATGTTATGGGAGTCATTAGCCTGGTTCTGTCAAAGTGAAAAAATAAACCTTCCAGCAGCTCTGAAGCTGTCTTATTTACACAGTGGAGCATGTGGATTTGAAATACACGTCTTGGACTTTTGTAATATTGGACCTTCCTATACCTTCAGTGGTGCACAGATCACTGCAATAGATGGTAGGATACTTGTGTTCAGCGGTTACAGTTCCACCATCTAATGAATTCCAAGACATGCATTTCAAATACCTAACAGTGTAGGGTGGATTTTTTCCTTTAGGACTGACTGTGCACATTGTGATTAGCTCTCGGACTGGTTAAGTTTTTGCCCTCTGAGTGTTAGCGGGATATCTCGAAAAGGTATAAATGGATTTTCACAAAACTTTGTGGAAAGGTTAGTCATGGGTCAAGAAATATCTGATGGACTCTTTATGCTGACTGGACAAAAGGGGGTGTGCTGGTGGGTGTGGCCTATCACAAAAAGGTGCATAACTCCAGCAACAGAAATAATCCCTATATCAACCACATACATAAGTGTTAAATCTGTGAATTCATTAAAAAAAAAAAAAGAAAGAAAGAAAGAAAAAGAAAGACTTTCAGTTAAAAACATGAAATGTAAGAATTGACAAAAGTTCAATTTGCTCAACTATGTGATGTGGAAAACATATCTTTAGAATTACATAGTGTTGGTGGAGTCCGCTGAGTGTATCTCTCTAGTTTAATAAAGATGTATTCCACTGTTTTAACACTGGCTATCACAGGCATGCACACGCTGACTAAGGCTGAATTTTGCCTTTGCTTTATCTGACTGTTTTTTGACAGCATGTTCTAATGATGAAACCTCTTCACTCTTCTCTTGCTGACTCTCCTCCAAGTTTGCTGTTCTCTACTCCTCTTGTTACGCTGTGTAATGTCAAATACACATCTCATGGGAGGTGACAGAAAAAAAAAAAAAAAACCTGCTTGAAATCCAATCTAAGTGGTCAGGCTGGGTTTCATTTTCAAATGTGCAATTTGATTTGTACTGCAAACCGTCTCCGAGTGTGGTGTAAATCTGATCTGAAAAGTTCAGCTTCATGTTTGTTTGTTTTCTCTGTTCAGACTCTAGAAAGAATGTCAAACTCATTTTAGATATCAGATCTGAGCTGCCTGTGTGAAGATAGCATTGGTCCTTTTTGTCTCGTAGCCACAGCTGCTGCCGTTGCTCATGCCAACTACCAAAGTCTTCTTCTGTTTATTCCAAACAAACCCGAAACATAAAATGCATCACTTCCTGTGCAGCAGGGAAGAGCTGCCAGATACCGAATGGTTAGAACAGCAAATGAAAAAGCTTTATGAACTGGATATGAACTGAATCATGGTATTACAGAAATCACACAGAGAGGAGCAAATCGTAACTCATTTTGATAAAAATAAATAAATGAATAAATAAATGTTTATTTCTAGTTGCTACTTCAGTTTCCATGGATGATATACATTAAATATAAATTGACATATAATATTTACTATGTACTGCTATTAAACTCCCAGAACCTTTAACTTGGTGTTTGTGTGTTTTGACTTTTTGTTTTCAGTTTCAGTTTAGTTTTAATTTGTTTTTAAAGTGTGTTTGCTAATTTATTATTATTATTATTTTTTAAATAATGATTAGTTTTAGCTTAATTTTTATGAGTTTCATTGTTAGTTTTAGTCTTGACAGAAGGATATTAGCCATCTGCTGGTGTAAAACTGCCACAGCTAAAAAAACTGGAAAATAGATTTCATATCCACCCAAAATACCAGACTTATGTATGAAATAAACTAACAAAGACGAAAACTAAAGACATTTTCCCTACAATTTTAGTTTATTTTAGTTAGTTTGGGAAACTTGCAATACAGTTTCAGTTGGTCATAGTTTTTTTTTTTTTTTTAAAGCCTTGTTTTTGTTTTTATTTCAGTTACAAAAAATGTTTTTTTTTCATACCTAGTTTTTGTAATTTCATTAGTTTTCATTAATGATAATAACCTTGTTATGAACAAACATATCAACAATATTACATTGGAGGCTAATTTAAATCCACTGGCTGTCAGGAGGAGTCCAGTACCCACAATCATACATGATTTAAAACATTCAAAAAATATGCTATAAATATATTCAATAAATAATCAATACATACTCATCACAAATGCGCACATACATGCAATTTGCAAAATGTTGTTGAGTGCAAATATCACTAGCAAAGTGCCACTATGAAAGTGCATGGTTACAGTTGTTTGCTACAGTAAAAGTGCCATCAACACAAAGCCCCCATCGTGAAATAATTACAAGACAAAGCCACTGGTAATGAAGTGCCCTTTGTTGAAGTAATATGATAGAAAAGCCATTATGAGGGAATATTCATGAGTAGAATTGCTACAGTTCATATTTGGGCCTGGGTGAATGACTTGAACTGCCCTTTGGAGCCACAATAAACTGACTGTGTTCCCTGTAGAGGGAAGTGGCTCCTGAAGTCGGAACCATGATGACAACAGGCACAGGCATGCATTATTCTACAGGGAAAGATGGAGATCTGCTGAAGAAACAAAAATATTGCTTTCAGTTTGGACATCTGAAGTTCAAGAATGATAGGAGTACCAGTAGAAGCCATTTGTATCACAAAAACTGCTGAAGGGTTGGAAAAGGCTGGGCTTGTTAGAACCCAGGAAGTGAAGAGTGCAGTGATGCTGGAGTCGGTGGCCAGCGACTGGGCAGCAATGGTTCCACTGCAAACTGGTTCAAATGGTGGGACGCTTCACTGACTGGGAGCTCAGTTTCAAGAATCCTGAGTGGAACTGGTTCAAGAACCAGGACTGTTTTGGTTGAAATGAGCCATTGGACTAATTTTATCCATTTGGTTTAAGAACATCTGTTCAGCGGAACCCCATCCAACAGACCGCAATACAGATCGCATTGCATTTTATCCTGATCCAGTCCTTTCCTACTCAAACACACTTTAAACGACATCTAAACCAATAACATACACTCATTAAAATCGCTGCCAGACACCAGCTGCAACACTGAAATATGCTTCTCTCTTTAGATTTTATGATATCCCATGCATATTGTGATCCATGACGCCCCATCTGTCTGTCTGGCTGTTTGCTATGGCAGCTGCCATTTACAATTTGGATCAAAAGCCCCGTTGGTCAGCGTATAGCCCAGAAATGTTAGCGGGTCTAAGGTTGGGGAGGAAACTGTAGGCAATATCAATCCAGATTCATGAGGCTCACAGGTGACACGGGACGTCTGCAAGCTGCTCTTCTCTGTTTCTGAATTGAGCATCACTGACGGGTCAAGGAGACGGGAGAGTGGAAATATCAATGCGGGAACAAAGTCAAGGAGAGGAGGAAGCAAAAGAAGAGCGGGAATAAGAAGAAGGCTGCTTAACCATTCCACTGTGTCTAGACAAGGACAGCAACTTTTTAAAGAAGCGCTTTGTTTTAGAATATCATCTTGCCCTTGCTGAACTTATTATCTACACACACATAATGGATACTTCTAGTTATTCAAGCATAGGCTCCACTAGCCTTGCCATTTATTACATAGTATCTGTCGTCTTGGCTAATTCTATTGACAAAGTGACCTATGAAATTGATATGCATGGCTTCACGGTGTTTGCTCTTTTCTTTCCATATTGAACAATTTACATAGCATTATAACAAGAGAGAAAACTGCTGAGGGATCTCTTCTTTAAAGAACCCCTCTCAATTTATCTGGGTACTAAAGTTAATAAGGGATTATTTATTCATACTGGGATTAATATTTAACAGTTAGATCAAAATTAAGAGGAGCCCTGTTTTTATTCCATCATACAGTATTTACTGGATCCTTCCAACTGCAGTCTCTGCTTCATTGTTTTCTGGATTGGTGTGTAAACTTAAAAATAAATAAATAAATAAATAAATAAATACCCACGGAAGAAAAACTAATTTTACCATACAGTGCCATACAACACCTGCTGTTTTACTATGAATTTGATTACATTTGACCGATATGGGTTTGTGAAGGTCGGAAGACAACGGCATTTTGAATATTTCACCCAATTTAAATGTGATGGAGCTTCAGTGATGCACTGCAACCAGCAGATACACAAAATGGATGTGAATTATGTTTTTTTTTTTCACATTTTGAAGCTACATATGGGGAAATTTAATGGAAAATCAGTATTTAAGGTTAAGGCAGTTGAGGCAGGTTTTACAGAATCATTTGGCTGGTCACATTTGCTATAAAACAATGATAAATTCATGCGTACTTGGATGAACTAAAAGTCAAAATGAGCAGCTGGGCAAAGATAGGTGGAGGAGATAGATTGCAGCGGCGGCACACTCGTCTGCCTGATGTCTAATGCATCAGCCGAGACCAGAGAGAGTGTATGTTTAAAAATCCAATAAGACTGCTGCACTTGTTGCTAACTAGACACCGAAGAGGCCTCGTCCTCGTCCTCCCGCGTCAACAAGAGAGAGCCGGTTCGCACTGAAGAATCCCATCGTCATGCCTCAGTGGTCCCTTTACTTACTTTATGTATCCGTTTGCTACCCCGAGGCGACAGGAATCATCTGCGCTTAAACACAGAAGGAAGAGAGGAGTCCTCGCCGTCTCAGATCTACCCCCTCCCACCGCCGCCGCTGCCACCATCAGCCCCCCCCCTTCTCTCTCTCCCTGCATGTGGTTACTGCCACTGTTTGTCTAAATCATCACAGGCGAGCTTGTCCTCTCTGAAGTATTAGTCGCCTCACTTGTGCCCTCGTCTCGTGGCGCCCACTGCAAGTCTACAGGTCTGCCGCTCTCTTCACGGCACAAGAGCCATCCGTTCATCCAGCATCACCCCCCACCCACCCCCCACCCCCTTTCCACCAGGCATCAATATGCAACTCATACCTAGACTGTGTTTAAATCTGATGCCGCTTGATTGTATTTACACCAGGCATTAAAATGCGTCTCGTATAAACACTGAAATCCGATTTCTCTCTTTCCTGCCAAAACGCAGATCATCATTTATATCACTGCCTTAAGAAAATGAAACATGGATTTATTACAGTTAACTTTGTAAATATATTGTGGGAATTATTTCTGCATATACAGGGTGACACAAAAAAACGGGAACTTTTTAACAATCCAATAAAACCAAGAGTGATGGAAGAAAAATATTTTATTCATAGTAATTGAAACCTGAAAACATGCCATTTAAGAAACAATGATGGAATTTTCATTTTTTAAAAATTGTGCTGCCACTTGCTCATGTCTGCCAATACGCACTTCAAAGATTCCCGTTTTTGTGGGTCACCCTGTATTTTTTAAAAATATATATTTCAATATTACTACTTATAGAGAATTTTTAATTATTATTTTTGTTTGTTTTGGTAATATGTCAGCAGGCCTACCATAGTAAAACTGTGGTAATGCCACAGTTAGGAGCATAGTATCCACAGTTACCATAAAGTACCATAGCAAAACTGTGCTTACTCCGTAAAAAACACAGTGAATTTTGGTAAACGTAATATTTTTATCTTGCTTTTAAAGAGGCAATAAGTAAGATTTTTGCTGCCTCATAGCACAAAATGGTAATACTGTGGAGGTTGATAAGGTTGTTGATCAATACCAATGACTCAATGATTGCTTGGCCAGCTTCTCCTTCAAAACTTCCTTTCTGGCCCAACTCTGTTTTGGAACAAAACCTCTCCTCCCACTGGAGTTTCAAAGCACTCTCCCCACCCACCTACTGGCATTTCCAACTATTCATCAACGAGGAACACAAGTGAACACATTTCAGCTAGAAAGAAGAAGATGAAGCTATCTCTTCAAGTCAAAACAGAAGGAGATTTCCAGCATTTTGCCGGGTGATGTTTTACTTCGTTTTTGTACTGAATCTCTGCTCTAGACAGTAGCTGGGTTTCCATCCAAATATATTGACATTTTTGAGCGAATTTTGTCAAAATGCGCAAAAGAAAATGCGAATTTATGCCTGTTTCCATTAGTTTTGTTTTGCGATTATTGGGAGGAGAGTGCGCCGTGAGATGACATCATAAGATAGCGTCTGTGTGTCGACTGAACAACAACAAACACTCAGCTGACACTCAACAGCTGATCATGGACAGATTCCTGCTGAACTTGTCGGCTCTTGGGAGAAGTCTGCTTACTATTTTGGCAGCGCTAACTTCGTACCGAACCATCCTAAATAAGGAATAAGAGACTAATAATAATAATAATAATAATAATAACTAATAATAACACTGTAGCGTAGAAGTGTGACGTGGTATCCGGTCCAGTCATCGTTTATTCGCAAAACCTGTTTCCACAGCAAAAAGTCGCATTTTCTTTTATCGATACGCTGAGAAATCCACCCCCTCCAAGCGTAAAAACTGTTTTTGCGAATTTTCGGCCGTTTTTCGAATTCCTGGCGTTTCCATCCAAGTTTTTTTTTGTTTGTTTGTTTTTTTTTTTCGCAATTTCTGAAAATGCGAATAGAAATAGGTGGATGGAAACCCGGCTAGTGTGTTATCAATGTTGCCGTTCCAACTGGTAACCAACAGGGGTCAACAGCAGTCACAGATTAGTGTAACACTCCTTTAAAACTGGCAGTGAACGCCTCATCTTGCTTGCGCCCCATTTGGACATTTGAAGATAATCCATTTGTTACGAGTATGGTCATAATTCATGTTTATTGTGTTTTTTTTCTCTATACATTGGTTGTGTATGTCAGGTGTAGCTGTGTCTGCTTGCATGCTCTTGTGTAAATAGGTGTGTGGGTGAGACGAGGGACGAGGAGGTGATTGGCCCAGCTCCGAGCCTTGATGGTCATTGGCTGCTGCTTCAAGAGGCTCAGCTGCTATATAATGGACAGGGATGATGCTGACGCTGCACTGGGGCATTTCCCATCATCCTCCTCTCCCATCCAGCCACTCCTCCTACCTCCACATTTAGTTTGTAGTTTTGTTAACTTGATTTGGAGCTGGTAGAGGTGGACTGCCACTTTTCTTCGTAACATTGAGCATATTTGTCTTTGTGGCTGCTTGGGACTTGGGGAAGATAGGACTTTTTCATTTTTCATGTTGTGTGTGACACCCGTGGATGGGGCAGAACACCATTTTTGACAAGTATGTTACTATCCGAGCTGCCTGGTGCCTGACTGACTGGAGAGTGTTTCATTTCTGGATATGTGCATCTAAGTTTATTTTTCATTTCTTTTGTTGTTTATGGGACAGGTTTGGTATTTTTGAACCCAGGCTGTCGTAAAATGTTGATTCCTATTATTTATAATTGCACCAGAGGACAACGAACAAACTGTGCTGATTTCAACTCAGAGCACACGAAAATGGTGGAAAACAAATTGCATTTTTTTTTTTGTTAATATTTGAATCAATGCAAAAATGTTAATTTACTACTTAATCAAGAAAATACAGCTGCATATATTTTGGTATCCTCCTGGAGGAAAATACAAGAGTTCTTCTTGTTGGCATCCATTTTTCTCAAGTTAACACCATGAATGCAGTGTTGTCACAGGTTAGAAATTGAATGTCATAAATTCTGAGCTCCAAGCTCAAGTGAAAGCAGCATTACCAGCATTTGTTGTTAAAGGAAGAGTAATTTTGAATGTTTGGACTGTTTACTAGTTTCAACACACTTTACCTTGCAACAAACCCATCAGCAAATCATGCAGGGGTATTAAAATATTTAATTCACTTGATTTTTTTTTTTTTTTTTTTTTTTAATTTTTGGTTGCTTAGCTGCCTCTGTGGCTAAAAAAGTCTGATAAGTCTTCAGCAGAAAAAAAGATCTGATAATTAGCTGTGGAAAGCTCACAATTCCCTGGGGACTATTTTCCAGAGTGTCTCACTCCGTCCAATTTCATGTCATTGAATGAACAAATGAATGAATGGAATCCAAAGGGTGGATAAAAGGTTCTAAAAATGTGACTGCTTGCTTTGGGAGGAGGTTAGCAGAAATGTGAAGTATATACATTTTACAGATGTTACATTAAACATGCAAAGTCACTGGTGTGGCACTTTCATGTGATCAGAAGTGACTGGCCATGTCCAGAGCTGGCGTGAGTGATCAGATGCTCAGTCCGTCTCAGGCGCTCACACCCCTGGAGTTGACACGTTTTTGCGCTGTCCGATTCCAATCCGACCCTGCAGGACTCGTGTTAATACAGCTGGAAACCGGATCATCTGTTTTCCTACTGAGAACTTCCCTGCCACAGGTCACACATTACAGGTGGACCTCTGAACATTTCATTTGCCTTTACCCAAGCACCGGTGGAGTTTCCTCATCACCCTCATGAAAGTCCTTCAGTCAGTAATGGCCTGGCTGCTGACTGAGGTTGATATGTACTTCAGAAGCAAGACGGATACCCCCGACCGCTAAGGGTTACGATGTAGGAAGAAGGAATAAATGATGGCAGTATCAAAGGGAGTGCTGCCGTCTGTGCGGCACCAGATCTCCGCCTCCCTTATCCACGGGCTCTAAAGCATAGTCCTGTTGTAGGCCTGTTTTTGTATGTTCAGAATACTTCACTAATTTATTTATTTATTTATTGAGAAAACTTAACCTTGGTATCATAGAAACTCCAATCACAAATCAGCTTTCCAGTCTTTCATCATTGTCTTAACTTAAAAGACCAGACCAGTGGTTTTGATTGTTAGGCTTAGGGTTTTGAATGCTTGGCCCATTTGCAACAGGCCATTTTGCAAATCATGTGGTGGGTACTTTAGATTTCACAAAATATAATCAAAATCCAAAATTAAATTTGAATTTTTGGATGAAATGACAGCCTTGTAATGTTCTGCTTCTGCGGCTAACAAAGTTAATAAACCATTAATAAACCACACAAGTGAGGTTTGGCTGTGTAAAGCAAATGTTTCCCCTGGGGACTATTTTCCCCGGCGGAGGGAGCGTTTCACTCCGCCTAATTTCAAGTCATCAAAACACAACAGTGCTGCTGCTTTTAGGAAAATTAATGTGGAGGATTTTATTACGGTGATGGAATACTGGTGTGCAGACACGGCGCCCCGCACACGCTTATCACGCACTGCGCGTAGGGCACCAAGTGCCTGGGGGGGCACCAAAAAAAAAAAACAAAAAAAAAACAAGCTCGTGAAAAATCATCATAATAATAGTTATCATAATAATGATATATTTAAAACTGTGTAAAGTGTGTAAAACATGTTAATGGATATAAGCAATACAAAAATAACATAGGCTTATTTGCTCGAGAAAAACATGAATCTCCTGTGCGGCCCTCTCCCCAGTCTACCTTTGGTGCCCCCCTCCCCCCTCCCCTAGTGGTTTGCTCCATTACGCTTCAATCGCAAGTTTGGCAGACCTTTATTTTTGGACATGTCATCGAAAAGGCAGCAAGAGTCGGGGGCGGAAAAGAGGAAAAGAAAGAAACAACGAGATGATGCTCGCGCGTCACTTGCAGGTAAGACAATAACAAATGTTAATTTCGTTACTTTTAGCCCTAGTATGCATGTCTATGCTCGTGCCAGATAATACTACCGTCAACAACCTTTGTAACGTTAGCTCCCACTAGCCATGTTCAGATGTAAGTGTTACGTTTCAAATAATTGATGCTGGGCTCGCTAGTTATTTTTAGTTGTGTATATGGATATGTATCGGGAGTTGAGATGTCTGTATTTGGCGTTTGTTATTTTCTATGAACCAACGAGTATGTGATTGTGTAGTGAAAAACAAAAATAATGAGTTGATAAATGGAAAACGGGTCTTGGTAACCTGAACTTTGATGTGATATGCCAAATTAGACAGGTGATTGATTATCAGCCCTCTTTCACCGGCGATGTCGGCGCCGACAGGATTCGGCATGCCGACGTTACATAACGGTGTCTCCGTGACCGTTTAAGATATTCAGAAACTTTAAAAAACATCTGAAACCGGAGCTTTGCGCCTATATAGAGTGCCATTACGGTAGCATGTAGGACTACTGACACTTCGACCGTCCAATCACAGAAGATTCCCAGTTTGTAATGTGAGCTTGGCACTACCGTAAATCCTGAACCAATTGTGCTATCGAAAAAATTACAACGGTTTCCAAAAGCAGAGAGCCGGAGCTTTCCGATGGAGTGCGGATACACCAGTCATTACGGTGACCCACTGGCCGGCAGCTCACACAACATTTTCGTGAGGTTCATAGGCCAAGAGCGACATCTGCTGGTGAAACTGTAATTTGAAAAAATCAATATTAAAGTTGTGTAGATTTCCCCTCTTCATATTCATAGTTTTCAAACTATGTACAGAATTTTTATATTGTGCCCCATTAATCCTTGTCTATAAAGGTAAAATAATAAATTTTTCATGTACCAGTGTTTTAAATATAGGCCTACATAATACTATAATTAATTTTGAAATGTTTTTGTACCATGGTTCAAAACTGTATTTCACTGTAGAATCCCTGAGTATTTTGTCTTGTATTTGTGATTACAGGCTCAATGCTTCGATATGTGCAAGGAGGAACACAAAGCCAAGTGGAAGATCCAGATGATCAACCATCTACAAGCAGACATCAACCATCCACAAGCAGACGTCAATCACCAACCAGTTCCTTATTCAAGGATACTTAGTACTGTTTTTACAGTTTTGACAGATCTTTATTTAATAGTGGTGTCATTTATTTTTTATTTTAAATTATTTTATTTTATTTATTTATTCAAGTGTTTGGTGCCATATTTAGTTTGTGTTTAGTCAGTGTGTTATAAAAAAAATATTATTATTATTTATCTCTTATTTTTTCCAACAGTTTTTGAAACATAAATGTTGAAAAGTTATTTTGTAAAATAAAGAGAAACGCAATGACAAATACTGAATTATTGTTCATTTCTGGTGGCGGTGGCGGTGGCGTGGGGGGGGGGCACCACAAAGCATTTGTGCTTAGGGCACCCAAATGGCTAGCGCCGGCCCTGCTGGTGTGAGTAAAGTCTGAAGTCTCTGAAAGTTCATTTTCATATCATAGTGGAATGAATGGAAACCAATAGCTGGATACAAGGGAGGAAAATGATATCAGAGTTCTAAAATACGACTGCTTGCTTTGGGTAAAGATATTACACGTTATGTACTTTAGATATTACACTACAATGCAAAATCACCAGTATGGTCCTTTAAGTGTGGCCTGACAGCCAAGGGTACAGACAGCGTGCAGCACTTGTCCTTGCATGTTTTCAGTCAAATAAAAGCTCTATGTGAATCAAATGCAAAGGCTTACATCTGCACATTTCAAATAGTAAGCTCGCACTGCAAAAGAACCCAAGTTTGCATTACAGTGTAGAGCAGGAGTCACTGAAGGGGTGCAGACGCAGAAACAGGAGGAAAGAATTTCCAGATGCAGAGCTGTGCTGTCATCACAAGTATCCTCAGTGATATCACATCACCGTTCCAACATGTTCAAACCAGGGATCCAAGATACACATTAGGTTGACATTTCAGAAGATTTAACAGCCAGGATCCGCAGGGAAGTGGGGGGCGGGGGGGGGTTCTAGTTGTAACCTATGAATAGAAAGGAAAAAAAAAAATCACTCCTACACACTCTGTAATTGGGATTGTTTTGGGTGAATTAAACCACAGTTAAATTAAATTGGCCCATTTGGCTTGGGAGCCCCTGGAGGACCCTTGGGGGGGGCCTGGACCTCAGTTTGGGAACCAGTGCCACCACAGTCAATGCCAGAACTGCCACAACACAGGCGGCTGGTTAAGGGTGATGGAGAGAATGCGGCAATCCATTGGCTGCAGGCTTAGTAAATTTCAGTCGGTGTAGTCCAATGGCAACGAGAGCTAGAGAGAGAGAGAGAGAGAGGGAGAGAGAGAGAGAGAGAGAGAGAGAGAGAGAGAGAGAGAGACCTGGTTTCCCTATCACTAATCTCTTCCTCGCAATACACTCGCTCTATGACAGCAATTAGATTCAGCACAATTTCCAGTGCCTCTGCAATGACTCATTGAAACATCTTCTTCAGTGCTGATAAAGCCGCATCTCTATCTTTTTCCCCCACATAGGACGTCTAGTTTGGCTGCCTGCGTTTATCCGGACTGCGCTTCATTACTTTGGATTTGCAGAACAGTAGGCTGGACGTGGAGTTTATATCTATTTTTTTTTTTCCTATGTGGTGTCTATTTTGCCTGAAGTCGGGACTTACATAAAAAGAGTCAAGCGGTGGAAATACTGGCAAGGTAAGTCTGTTGTTGGGTAGATGTGATGCTGAGCGGCACCCACAGCCTTTCAGCATTTCCTCCGGCTGAGGGGAAAAAAATGACAAAATTATAGACAAGCCACTGAATTTCTGTCCGTTTTCTGGCGGCGGACTTCACCACCACCACCACCACCACCCTCTCCCTCTCCACCTCCGTTAGACGGCTTGTCCGGACGCGCTGTATGGTCCTGTTAGAGATTGAACGGGCGCATAATCCACAGGGAATTCATCCAGGAAAATGCTGTACGCCTAAAGTGCAGGTAGAACCGGTTTCTAGTCATTCTCACAATCCTAACTCAGTATAAGCAGCCGGTAGATACAGATAGAAAAAGCAAAAAAAAAAAAAAAAAAAAAAAAAAAATGCGATGGCTTTTAATCCAAAAATCAGCCCGGAGTCATTATTGCGCACTTTCAAACGCCTCATCCGGCTCCAGTTTGCTCTGAGGTTATTTTTCGCTGATAAATGTTGACTTGGAGGCTGAAGAGGAATCAGAATTAAAAAATGGAAGCAGCATCACTGTCAGCACTGAGGATGCTGATCATTTGGTGGCCAGATCACAGAGCCTGCAGTCTGTTTAGACGTTCACCTATGCGTGCAAATCTTTATCTCAAGCTTTATTCATACACGGGCACGCCGCTTTCCCCGTGCGTAAATGCGACCAAACTCCGTGCCAAAAGCAACAAGCTCAGTAACTTTGATGCGTCAAGGGGGGGACGGGAGACCGGTTAGGATCTTACAGCACCAGGCGCTTTCCCTCAAGATGGTAAAAGCGTTTAAACCCATTTCACACCTCCCTTTCCCTCCCAACATAGCCCGTCCACTCCGCTCTGTGTCTAAACGGTGCAAGGTGCAGCACAAACGGGCATCTTCCAGCTCTGTGCGCATCTCCATCCCAGTTATAAAGCAGCCACAAGATGGTGGTGTGGATATCTGGATTGGGGATTTTCAGGGAAACGGGGGGGAAAACAGTGGCTTGCATGAATTTTTACAGCCACCACGGGTAATTCTGTGAATTTACAGCTCGTATTCAGACTGGGTGGCATTCAAAGTTGCTCACATCCCTGCAATAAATGTGAACTGCAGCTTTAGAGGCCGGTTGCCCACATGTGACCTTGTGTGTGTCGTCATCTGTGTATTTCCTAAAGAGTGCACATAGCTCATAGAGATTTATTCCCTTCAGAGGTCTAGAATGACTAGAGTTCTTTCTTGTTCTTGAACTAGACTTTAAAAAATTCCACAAGGGCATAAATAATACCGTTTGATAGAAAGGGGAAAAAAAATAGAGCTGTGTGAATATCTTACTTCTCTCTCTCTCTCTCTCTCTCTCTCTCTCTCTCTCTCTCTGTGTGTGTGTGTGTGTGTGTGTGTTTTGGGGAAGTGATAGAGAGTGATCTGTTTTAAATCAACATCTCAAGCCAACCCAGGACTGCACTAGTAGAACACCGCATGAGGGATGATTTTGGAGAATAAATTCATCTGAAGAGAGAGAGAGAGAAAAAAAAACCTAGAACCTTGAACAGCTTCCTCCCGTGTGTTCTCCATTTTGGTGCACAGCAGAAATTGCTATTTGTCCTGTTTAGCGGCAGGAGGGGGTCTGGATAACCAACTGATGGGACACCCTGGTTAAGATGTTCATCGGATGTAGCCCCCAATTTTGTGTTTTGCTCACTCAGGCAGGGGGAAGAAACACAGAAATATGTACATCACATCAGCTGATTGCCCAATTGTAAATGATTCAATGATATCCAAGATACAGAAAATTGTTTTTGCATTTATATATCAAAACAATCTTGGAGGGAGGGGGATATATAGCTTCAGAATATGTAAACAGGCCTCTTGCCTTAAACATTTTGGTGAACCAGTGTGTGCTTATGGAAACTGCAAAGAGAAGGATTTTCATTTCCTGCAAAAAAAAAAAAAAAAAATGGAAAAAAACAAGTCTGACCACAGTCTTGTCAGTTTAGTGGATCACAATTAGAATAACTAACTTCTACGATTATTTTCTCACAGTCCTTGCTGCTTGTTTCATGGTTATTATTCAATTTGAATTTGTGGATTTCTTGTGTCATTACATCCATCATCCCACATGGCTGTGTGGATGCTGAGTGGTGCAACTATGATACATTAACACATTCATCTGATAGGGTCAGTGTTCGCATAAGGATGCTAAGCAGACAGCTGTCTACGGATGCATCTGTCCAAATCACATGTGCAGAGACAGATGACTAACAGGTAAACGGCCAGATAGTGCATGAGTCTCCCATAGTGTAACACATTGTGTTTACTTTGGCTATCTGCTATTGATCATTCATTTTGTGTAAGCTAAGCCTCTGGAGCTTTGAGGAAGGGATTAGTGCACAGCAAGACGTCCTGTTGTGTGTCGATCCCACGCTCACTCATTACTCAATCATCCCTCTGTCATGTGCACAGTACTTTTTCAGTACTTGCAGTCCCTTTTTTCCACGGTAGCCACCAGAGACCCAGTGGATCGTAGTAAAAAAAATGGCTTCTGTCAATAACTGTAGGAGATCAGTGAACAAACATATTTGGGTTGCAGAGGGGTGTTTAAGCACTACAGAGCATTGCTTCAAACCTGCCTTATCTTCAAAAAAAAAACATCATGCGATTTTTTTTCTTGATTAGTAAAATCAGCAGAGAGTGGCATGAGCAAATGGAACCGCGAGATTTAGCTTTCATTCCAAGCCTGTGATTGATTGACACGCTTTGATTGCGTTGTGCAACACGAGCAGCGGCTCCAAACTTTTCATCATCTCTGTGCATGTTGTAATCCTTTACCTCAGTGCAGGTTATCTCGTCCTCTGTGGCATGAACGCACTTTACAAACGTACAGACAGGCGTACCTGCCGGTTTTGGTTGACCTTGACACCTAAAGCTGCACTGCACATATAAATTGCCACGTGTCTTATTATCTAAACATTGCATGTAAATCAGAAAGTGGGGCAGCAATAGAAAAAAGAGAGTCCCGTTCCATCCCCACTAAGAGAGATGCAGCAGATTCATTCTGTTTGCCGAAATGAAATTCTGCTGTCGGTTATGGTCACAGATGAGGAACAAAATGCACAGGTATCTCCCAAACAAAGACCGGTGAACCCACCATTACTGGATCTTTTACCTTGTCCCTTTGGTTTCCTTTGGCATAAAGCATCACAGAATGGCCAGGTCGATAAACAACAAGCAGCGTGCAGTTTACTGCTGTCGCGTTACAGGGTGTCTATTGAAGTCCTCAAAATTTAAACAGTTGCCTCTCACAGCCATTTTGGATCAGCAGCATGTGGTAATTGCTAAGTGCAGCTTTAAATTTTTCATCCTAGCATCGCCACATTGTCTCCTTGTCAGCGGTGAAGTGTGTGATGATTCAGGGATGTGGCTGCACAGGTGTCTGTTTGTGTACAATCGTTTTTTGAATTGATAATTCTATTCATACATATACAGCAGTGAGTTGGGTTATGTCTGCTGAGTTTAAGGATACAAGGATACAAGAAGTTTATTTGTCATTATACAACAGGTTGTATAATGAAATTAAAATGTAGTTCCCTTTGATTGATTAATTGATTGATTGTGTAGAAAATAGAATTATATTATATTATATTATATAAAGGGTATATTTTCATGAGAACATTGCCATGCATGTGTGGTGTGGGTTCTGACTCACTGGTGGGTTCCAGTATAGAGACAGGTGGATCATGGGAAGACTCCATCAGTGGATTCAATTCTCAATTACAGAGAGCAAATTTGATACCATACAATGCAGGCACAATTTCTCCACCCATCAGACCCTCAAAAGGATCACTGACCATGATGACCTGCGAACATGACAGTGACTAGAGAATGGGCGCACGCTGCCAAACTAACTAACTGACAACATGGACACATTAAAAACAACAACAACAACAGCAGCTGATGCATTGTGTAAAGACAATGACACAGATTCTAACAAAGCAGCCGTCACATAGATAGTATGATGAATTGCATTTTGATTGCAGTTTTGTAGCCTGTCAAGGACCTGATGGCGAGAAAGCCTCCAAATGTCAAGTCGAGTCGTGTTTATTGCAATTCGTCCCATGACAATGTGTAAAACAAAAATGAATGTATGAAAATGTGCCATGTGGTAACACCAGATTCCCAAGAAATTGAAATGACGTGTTGTCCAAGTAATAAAAGTGTTTTATTGTTTTGTTCATATTGAATACAAGATGATTTACACCTAATATACAGTTCACCACAGTGATGGATATGCAGCACCGACGGCGTAACTACATTTTTGACAAAATTATTTCACTTCACAAAATATTTGGTGGTCTTTGGGACATGTGGGTCCTAGCACCATGTTCCCCTGCTTCTGAACAGGTAGACCGGGTCAGTCTGTCGAGGGTTACTGATTATATGTTGTGAAATCTTGAGTACCCCCACATGATTTGCAAAATGGCTTGTTCCAATGTAAAATGTGGGTCAATTGCTATAAATGGTCCAAAATTCCAAATAGCCAGTGTGGTATTTTAAAGAGTCAGTGAATAGTCTGCACCGTGTGAAAGCAGTAACTGTTAACACTCGAGGAGAATTTCATTAGCTTGGCTCTCAGTGGAGAGTTTGGGTGTCCCGTGATGGTCTAAATACTACAGAGGCTTTTCCACCTCGACATGAATTCAGCTCTGGGCAGAACATCGAGACACACACGCAGTCACATGTGCACAAGTGGTGCGCACATGCTTACACTCATGCACACCATACTTTGTACATGCAGCACATTATTACCTGCACTGGTTCAAAGTGTCTCTGACATTTTATACTTTGGAGAACAGAGTGCCTTCGATAGGATCATTTCATAATAATTGAAATGCAAATGACAGAGGCAGCCTTCATTGGTATTCATAAGGCTTATCTCCCATAATCATTAAGAGTGGGAACAATGTTCGCAATCTCCTGTGCGCCAGTGCCAAGGAGAACCACAGTACATGCTCTGCATTCAGTGTGGGGCTGTATGAAGGACAGTTTATCACAAAGCATCACATTATCGCAAATACTGTACAATATGTTCATTTATCACAGAAACATTTACTCCATTTGCCTGTGACCTCGGTTAACAATTAGCAACAGTTTCACCTATTTGACATTTGAACTGCATTCTCTGTCACTCTCTATTGAGGCTTCATGCTACAGTTTAGAGTTGTTTTCAACCAGGGCTGTATTTGTAGTCAGTAAGGTGGGTATACAATTAAGTACACAGGTATATCACTAAGGATGAAGTGAGTAAACTATATATTTCAACAGTTATTTGGCAGATACTATACTGTAAATTGCTAGAAAAAGTTGCTAAAAAAAAAAGCTATAATACTGTTTTCGATACATTATGCTGTCATTTCAGTCCACTGAAAAGAAAGCCGGTGGTATGCTGTTTTATAAATTCTATATTCTATCTGTTACATCACCATTTAGCCACCTTGGAAGGCAAACAAAACAAGAATGAATAATATGTGTTTGTAATTGAGCACCAGGAGCAAACAAGCTGTGTTTTGTAGCATGCTTATCCTATTGATAATGTAAAGATGCAACATTGTGACACTAACCAGCAGGAAAATACATTTACATTAGTGAAGAATCCCTATAGCAAGACGCCTAATGTCCTGTCATGATCACTATGATTTATTAAACATCACCGGTTATGCTAATAAGGTCATTCATTAAGCTAATTAATGTGTTAATTGGCGTATGTTTCTATGTTAGCATACTTGTCTTCACATAACACATGGGTCTTATTAATATGAAGTCCATGTCTTGAAGCATTAAGGAGTTACAGTAGTTTCAAGAAAATTAGTTTTTCCTTGTTAATATGCAAATTTATGCAGCAAAAGTGCTACAAAATCTAATCAGATCATCTACGCTATAGTGGAACCTGTGGTGTCAGAATGAAGTTTTTATCATGCATTGTTCTTTAATTATTGTGTTCA
The DNA here is from genome assembly GCF_902150065.1 of Myripristis murdjan. NCBI lineage: Eukaryota > Metazoa > Chordata > Actinopteri > Holocentriformes > Holocentridae > Myripristis > Myripristis murdjan. Next base: position 2,166,719 of record NC_043981.1, on the reverse strand, counting down.
TAGCAATGTGTCAGCTAGCAGACACACAGATGCCACCGTGACAGCGTAATGTCCCACATGCCATGTAACACAATGGAGGGGCCTGATCCAGTTCAGCTGAGTGTGCTGTGCTGTTACTGTGGCTGACAGCTCGCGATGGCTCCTCGTGCCCGGACCACGCCACATGACTGAACATATCTTTTCAAATGTCAACAATGCATGTGTGTCAATATAAAATGAAGCCCTGTGGTGTTTTCTTCCCAGGCAGCTTGATCAATACATGAACAGCTCTCTGCCAGTGCTAAAGACACTCTGTAGAGACGCTCCATTAGCAATGGATTGGAGCATGACCTGGTGGACTCCCACCATGTTTTCTTGTGTTTCTGCAGCCCTTTTATTCATAACATATAGCACTCATAGACCACAAAACCTACTTTCTGTACTGTCACTGTGTCCACAAATGCTTGACATTTCACGAATCACCATGTGATGACATGATTGAGAACGTCGGTTGAGATTTCTTCTAGTCTGGTTTCAGACCTGTCAACTGAACATAAACTTTGTTGTAAACTTGACTTGAACGTGTAGCCGTTCTGGTGTTGCCCAATTCAAATGCAGTTTTTTGGTTGAAATCAGGACAACCACCACCACTGTAGGGCGGGACAAACGTTGATGTAAAGCTGTGGCTGAACCACAGAGATCACAGCATATGAGCTGACACTGGCTCATATGATTTGTCCATACACAAATCAAGTCATTTTTTTCAAGTCACTTTGCAAAAACAGGTGTATCGCAAAGTGCATTAGTGAGCTACAAAGGACGTGGAGATCTGGAGACATGAGGCATGAGGTGTGTGAACCGAACTGACACACTGTCAGTGAGAACACGTGGGTGTTTGTGTTGATACGACAGCCCGCACTCCCGATGAAAACCTGTGTAAATATAGCACCAGAATGAAAGTTGAGACGACCTCTGTAGTCAACCATAGCTGCTACCTGGATCAGCGTATGGAATCAGGACATAAATATCTCTATGATATCAGGGCAAAACTGTTCCCAAAGCTGTTTGATATGAATTTCCCCCTATTCCTCAATATTTTTTTTATACTTGGTGCTGATATGTTCCCAGTACCCATGTAACAGATCCATGCAGCTCTTCATTTGTGTTGGAAAACTGTTGAATTTAAAAATCTTGCACTTTCAAAGATTGGCATGTACTTTGACTCTATTGGTGGAATTCCACTTATTTATGCATGTAACCCATTCATTTATATTTGATATCAGAGAGAAGTCACTGATGGTCAGCATGAGATTTAATAATTGATTTAGCCCGACTTTGAGTGACACACAGTGTTATTTGAGCGAGAGCGTAATTAATCAACATTTCGGACTGGAGCAGCCACGCATGAGATTTACTCCGACCAAGCCACTTTAAAAAACTGTCTCAAGACCTGAGGGCAGTGGAATGAGGCAAGAGCTCCGACAGGAAATTGAATTAACGGGTTGCATGCCATCTGGTTTTGACACAAATGTCCATGAGAAGCTTCCAAACACACAGCAGATTTCTAATTCATGGGGCTTTCCATAAGCTCCCTAGCAGAAGACCCTGAGAGATAAATGACACCAAATTATTTCTGCCAACCTAAAGAGCTGAGTATGCCTCCCATGGTTTTTGAAATAATAATTGTTCAGAAGAAATATATGGAATTTCAGGTCGTTCAGGTTGACAGGTTTCACGATGAATATTGAAAACAAAGATATAATTGTATGGGCATAATTTGGATTGAGTATGCAACTTTTACGATTGACAGACAGGACTGGGTGGGGTTTCAGCCCAAGACCCCATGACTTTAGTGTAGGGTGTCTGTGCTGATGCATTTCACTCTTAAATGGTTGCTGATGCAAGAAGTAACAACTGGCGATAAATCACCACGGCACATCTGCCACATGGATAAATGGATTAACATAATTACCAGTGTGGATCAACTGAAGGTTTTATCACTGTTGTGCTGTTGTTTTTTTTTCTTTTTTTTTGTTGTTGTTGTTGTTTTGCAGGATATAAAAGGAAAAGGCGAACCTCCATGCCAAACAATTCATGCTGGTGCTGGTAGCCTAAATTGGAACTTCATTCATTAATTCATTCAGACATGTCGTAGAGGACTATAGACACACTTTGTCTTTTTCTTCTGTTTTTATTCTTCCTTCATTTGAAACAACACGCCCAACACATCAGCCTAACACCTTCACCGGGGGCAAGGCAGAGAAGATAGCTCCAAAACAGTTTATTTATGACTTTGGAAAACATTTCAAGGCATTCCACTGGATAATTACATTAGTTACATCTTACCATCCCCTTTGCAGTACACTGACTACATTGATTACATTGGCATATCACCAGTTGAATGATTAAGGTCCATAAAAAAATAAAAAAGATGTAAAGAAAAAAGTATTTCTTGTCAAGGAAAAATCTTCAACTCTGTGCCTTGAAAACAGACTGGAACTTTCACCGCTGACTGCCAGGACTTGGCAGTATTTAAATGATGTTTTCTGCATATTTCAGTCTGAGACCCCATGACTTAAGATTGAGGTTTCTGTAGCCGTACATTTCATTCCTTATCGTTGCCAATGTGAAAAGTAACATTTAACTGGTACTCAATCTAGTGATAAATCACTGCAGCACATCTGCCATATGGACAAATGGATTAACATAAATACCGATGTGGATCAACTGAATGTTTTATCACTGTTGTTATTTCTTTTTTGCAGGATATCCCATCAAGCTGGAGCTTTCCCAAGGTAACCAAAGACCATCCTAGGCTCTCTCCTGTTCCCTGGGAGGACGGGGGAGTTGTGCAGCAGCCGCCGATCTTCATGCAGGCTCTCGGGATGGGGAGCTCTGAGAAAGCTGCTTCATTTGGCCGGAGCTCCGTTTCTCAGCTCGTGGCTTGAGCAGGAGCAGGAGACGTACCGGAGGCCTGCCTGGGTGGGTGGGGGGTGGCGGGCGGGCGGGGCTGGGGACCTTAGGGTGGACCATAACCACGACCTGCCAGGCTTGGGCTCAGCACAGCAGGAGCATGTCAGCGCCAGGAGGCCCTTCATGGATGTCTCGCGCCACGGCCAAGGCCGACCTGCTGCTCTGGTTGGGGCTTGTGTCCATCTGTTTGGCCGCCGTTGAGGCCCAGCAACACCCTGTGGTCACCACCAATTACGGGAAATTGCGGGGGGTCAAGGTGACGTTGCCTAATGAGATTCTGGGACCTGTGGAGCAGTATTTAGGGATCCCCTATGCGTTGGCTCCCACTGGGGAGAGGAGGTTCCAGCCGCCGGAGTCACCTATGTCCTGGCCGGGCATCAGGAATGCTACTCAGTTTGCTCCAGTTTGTCCTCAGTTCTTGGAGGACCGCTTTTTGCTCAATGATATGCTTCCCGTGTGGTTCACCGCCAACTTGGATACAGTGGTTACCTATGTGCAGGAGCAAAACGAGGACTGCCTTTACCTAAATATCTACGTCCCTACAGAGGATGGTAGGTTGATTCACTTTGTCCCTTTCTCTCCTCTACCTCTTGCCTCTTGGCTAGTTTCCCTTTACATTTCACTCCTCTCTGGGCAGGCATACCTTGAACTTTGAAGCCAAAGTTACTTGCTCAGACAAATAGCTTCTCCAAAGGCAACATGTCTTTCAGTCGTAGGATTCCCAGTTCTTCCATATCCAAAACCTCCAGATAAATTTGTTCTCAACCATGGATCTTCATTTTGTAAAGGTTATTTGTTGTTATAGATGCATTCTCCTATTAGTGCATTGGAGCAGTAATTCACACAAATTTTATTACTTTTGCAGTACACCCTGCAAAATTGGCATCCTCTCTTACCTGCAGAAACCCTTTCATATGAAGGGATGTTGTCATTCTATATTTTTGTCCACTCACAAGGAAAAAAAAAAACATCTTTACTACCATTTTTATCATCTTGGTTAACGTATAGGTTGGTCTAGCTCAGTATATTCCTGCATCAGTTAAAAAGATGGAGATGTCTAATTATGTTGCAAAGGAATAACAGGTCTCAGGTAAACCAACATCAATCTGATATTCAGAGGGGCTGAGGACAAAAGAAATGAATATTATTTTCCATTGCCCATTGTAATGTCACTACTCATATTCAGTTTTGTTACATCACTTGGTACTGGATAAAGAAACAATATTCTGAACTGTTTATTGCTTGCAACCAGCAGCCTATATGCTCTCTTCCTGTGTTTGTTCTTAAATCTGTATTTCTCTTTTACAGAGAGTATTTCATGACAACCTCTAGTGAATGACATAATGGCAAAATTAAACTCTTTCTAGATTGTGTGCATCCTGTGGGACCCTCTCTAATATCCCTTGGAGTCTATGGACCCCAGTTTGGGAAACTGTTGATTTTGCTAATGGTTCAGTCCCAAAGCAGACATTGACTGTGTCATCCAACAGAGAGGAAAAAGCAAAAAGCCTCTCATCTAACCGCTGAGAGCTCATGCTGGTTTATACTATAGCCACAAGAGTGCTGTTTGCTGAGAGTGATGTAAGATTAAAAGGGAAGAGAAAAACATACCGAGAATGCAAGGTTCTGTATTGCTTTCAAGGCTTGAAGGTCCATTTACTGCAGTTTTGCTTTCGCTTTGCCCTATGTGAGCAAGCACTTCAGAGACACCCATACAAGTCGAGCACTTTATCTATCGAGGTCCTGCAGTAACCACCACGTATAGAAAAAGAGAAAAGCGTGTTAAGTAAATTCTCAGCTTGTTCAACTTAACCTAAAACAGGTTGAGGTCAGGATAAGCAGGCTCGCTGGGCTGTTTCAGGAAGCAGGGCACGGTGGATGGCCTGTGGAAGGAGAGTGAACGTTAATGTGGCTGAGATTTTTGACAGCTCCATGCTAAATTTAGTTTGAGCTCTTGAGTACATGGTAGATTAAAGAGTGCAGGATAGGGATAATCTCGCAATCCTGGGTCAGACGCACAGGAGGGAGCTACTCTGAAATGTTTCAATATCTGCGACAAACAAAAGTTATTGTGCTCTACCAAGAATGTACAGTGTACTGTGTACTTTCTCACCATGGCTGTTTGAATCTGCTTTTGTAGTGTCAACAACCAATATTACAGCCAGTAAAGTCAAGAGGATATATAATATGGTATATGAGATCTTCTGATGTTAGCTCTCTAAACATTAATAAAGGATTCCTGCAGCGCCAATTGAAATAAGATAAGAAATTTCACTCTTTCAACAGTTACTGTTATCAGGTGAAAAATCTCTATCTCCACAATGTCTGGAGGTGGGGAGTGTGTGTGTGTGATCTCGACACCATGGTAGTGACCACTGTTATGTAAGTAGTTTTCTAATTTGACTGCAATACGGGCACATTCCAGTGTGGTGCTATACCATAATTAGGACAATGCACTCGGACATGCACTACCAAAGATAAAGAGCTCTGGGTTTGTGGAGTAAAACAGTTCCGTATTAAAATCTGTTCTGCACTCATGGAAAGGCTCAGTAGGTGGCGTATTATTATGGAACAGGTGGATGATTGATTCATTTCACTGAGGCATCCACAGTTGGCCTTGGGTTAAAATATAGTTTAAATAAGAAATAAAGATATGAGGAATGCGGACTGTGTCATTATCCCTATAAAGCCTGAACTATGAAAGAATTGGCAGAAAATTCCAATTTTTTAAAATTGAACCCTTTATTTAGTCCTATAACAAAATATATATATAAAAAATTTCAAAAAATATGTTATTATACGGCCTTTCTGGTGTATGATATATGGTATGTACTTGAAGTGCCAATGGTATGGTCCAGGGTGAACAGGGGAAGTGTTCAAAGGTATACAACAGTATTTTGGTCAAGTATTGATTAAACTGAAAACAAAAAACAGAATTGAAAATCTGTATCATATATGATACAAATGGCTTTGTAGGGTTAAATTAATCTGCATGTCATGATTAGACTTACTTGGTGTGAGAGAGGAGACTCAGGCACTTGCTTTTCATAAACTCGCTAAAATTAAAGGCTACAACAAAACTCAAGTTATTTTTTTTTTGGTCCTCATAGGCACAATAGCCAACTGGTAGGTTTGCAAACGTGTATTAGCCTACAGGTACAGAAATCCATCGGTTGAATAGCTGCTGCTGTTTTGCACCGTCAACAACTGTTTTTGTGTGCTCCGGGATGCAACTTTGTCTAAATGACATGACATGATCGAGTTCCCAGGCTTACACCCAGTCAGTTTTCCAAGTAACAACGAAGGCTGTTTTCATCTCTGCAAATGGAAAGAATGAAGAGGGCAGATAAAACACAATGCCGCAACATGTTGTAGGCTAACAAGCGCAGCGTCAGCTCCTACTCTGGATTCGCAATTCATGCTGCAGTTTAAGATAGTGAACTGCACAGGGAGATGATATATGGGAGAAAGATACAGCTGTACTTTATTAGAGTATTATTAACATTACTTTTTTTAATTTACTGGCCCTCTTTAATTAAAAAAAAAAATGCAGTGTCACAGTTTTCTGTGTGTAAATTATTAAACTGCTTAGCCTAAATTCACAGTCATTTTTCCATAGATGTGATTGAGTCACCATAGCAATATTACCGAAATATTAGAGGTGGTAGTGTGAAAAAACAATTTCATAATCACCAAAATTCCCACAATTACTGAAAATCACCAAAGGTGCAATTATACCACACAGTTGTGAGGTTTGCTCAACGTTCCCATTTCAGTAATTCTAGTCAACAGTGCTTCACACACAGAGATACGGTGCTACATTCCCTTTTTTATGTTTCATCATATCCTATTATTGCAAATGGAAAAACAAAAGTGTTAACACAGATGGAGAAAAAAGAGTCATAATAATCTGTCTCCACACCCTGAGCTCAGTAGGGAGTGACGTTTCTATCCCAGTTAGAGCTCCCTGCGCTGCCCATCATCTTTATATCCTCCGAGTTGGCCTTTTCAGAAATCCGGTGTAATGTCAAAATATCCTGCCAGCCGAGGATCATGGAGGGATTTATAGTTTTACTGCACCTCAAGTGGGTTGACAGATTAAGCGTCGCCTATTCTTTGTCATCTGATTTTAAGTTGAAAAAGGAAATCCACCCTGGCCTGCACGCAGCGCTCTCAAATGACTGCATTGTCATAGCCTCTCTGGTTTTGTGTTGAGTCCTTTGGCCGAGCAGACAAAGTGCTGCCTGTCTGGACGTTGGGAAATGCCCAAAAGCTCTTTTCATTTTAGGTGTGTGTGTGTGTGTGTGTCTGTAGACAAAGAGCTGCAGGTTATTAGGTGTGTCTGTGTGAGAAAAGAAAAGGAGGGAGTGAAGGTGTGTGAGGAAGGGAGGACATGTATGTGAGTCTGGAGTGTGTGTGGAGAAATAGGGTGAGGGGCAAATTATTGCATGTGTGTGTGTGTGTGTGTGTGTGTGTGTGTGGTGTTATGGCAGTAAAGCCAGCTTTATCAGCCTCTGCAGTAGCTGCAGACTGACTAGGGAGGTGGCATGCAGCTGTATTGTGAATTAATCAGAGCGAAGATGTTTCCTCGGGGGGTTTCTCGGTGAGGGAGACAGTACCACAGCAGCATCGTCTCCTTTTTTTTAATTGTCGACATCTCTGGCATTAGTTCTGTTTTACTACTCAACACTGAAACGTAAGACCCTGTTACCTCCATATACATAGTCTCATGTCTCAGTGGCAGGCATCTGATACTTTGAAATGAGACATTAGTGTACGCTGTCACCTGCTACTGTATTCTCTTTCCCCTGCTTGTCAGAGATGAGATAATATGTGTAAGTTGAGAAAATGTGTCGCTGCTTGCAGGGTATAGATGGCTACAACAGGCAGTTTTCCCAAATTTGGAATCATGAAATCAACACATTTTCTCTGAGGAAAATCAGTGTTGTTTTTGTTTAAATCTACATGTTTCTCTTTCTTAAAGGACCACACCACTGATTTTGAATATTTGGCCTATTTACCACAATTTACCCACATTTTTCATTGCAACAAACCTTTTTGCAAATCATGCTGGACTACTTAAGATTTCACAACATATAATACATTTTCAAATTTCATGTTTTGGTTGAAACAGCCACCTTATACGGTTCTTCTTCTGTGGCTTACAAAGTTGTCACCATTCATAAACCACAGAACTGACAACTGGCTGTGTAGAGCAAATGTTTCCTCAGGGACTATTTTCTCTGGAAGACAGTGTTTCACTCCGCCCCAATTTCAAGTCATCAAAACACAACAGTGCTGCTGCTTCTACGAAAACTAATGTGGGTGACTTTATTATGGTGGTGGAACACTGGGGTGAAGAAAGTGTGAAGCGGAAAGTTCATTTTCATATCATAGTGGAATGAATGGAAACCAATGGCTGGATAAAGGGGGTGGGAGGGTGATATTGGAGTTCTACGATTACTTGCTTTGGGAAAAGATTAGCAGAAACAAGCAGCACATTTTGTCAATATTGCATTAAATCACTGGTGTGATCCTTCAAATGAGACTGTAAATATCCTGCTAACAAAAAGCTAATACTGCCGCCCACATTAAACATATAGGGCTAGCTGACTGTTCTATTATTTATGACTAGATTCATTCTCATTCACTGACAAATAAAACACATTGTTGGCTAGTTACTACGTCTATTTCTGTGGAGGAGATTCACTGCAATTCTGCTGGTCATCAGCCTGAACAGGTCATCATTTAACCACAGAGCAATATTTTTTTAACACTATCAAATTCATTGCAATAAAATATTAATAATATGACTGTATAACATGTGGTGTCTGCATCAGGGCAATGTTTCATAGATATTAAAAGTAACTAAAATATCAAAATTCACAAAGGTGAACGTCATGACCAAATTTGAAAATAAAACCGATTCCACAAGGTGCATCAGGTGTATCAGTGTTTAAAGACATGATACACCACTGAGAGGATACATAAGTGTCTTATTCACATATGTATCCTCTCGATGTGCTCAAGGAGGAAGACATCACATACTGGCAAGACTTCTTCCTTAGTTTTGAGTGGGTGCAAGATGCAAGTAAAAAAAGCAACATTTTGAGGCCAGACAGGCTAGAGAAAACATGCTGTCATCTTTGGAGAGACTGATTCCCATAAGACTTCACCGTACCCCAATTTTGTGTGTGTGTGTGTGTGTGTGTGTGTGTTTGAGGTCTTTACACCAGAGCTGTGATCTTCCGTCCCACTCTTCAGGACTAAGTGGCCTTCCAATGGCCCAAAGTGCTTATGCAAGGCGCTGCCATACCCCCTTTTTTCACCCTGGTGTTTCTGACAGCCAGTCGTACACATGGAGAGGCGGAAGGAAATGACTTGAGGCCAGGTCATGAAACAGCAAAGACAGGCAAACATTATAGATGTGGTAAACTGCCCTTCTGTCCGTCTCCTCTCCGCTGCATCAAAGGCAGCAGATAAAACAACAGTCAGAAAATGACATTTGGAGCCTGTGATCTTGTGACATGCAGCGTTTGGTTTCCGACGGGCTAATCTCAAAGGTAGCCATGGAAAAAATAATATATATACACACACACACACACACACACACACACACATATATATGTACAGGACATGAATGCAAGTAAATGATGCAGATTAACATGGACATGTTTTGGACGGTTGTCATTTTTATTCTTTTACTTAAGTCTTTTCTTAAATATTAAGTATTTCTTAAGTATTTTCAAGTTTGTAAAGGCCCCGACTATTTTTTATAGACCAGCACGGTTTATAGATGCGTGTGTGCATGCATATTGCTGTATGCATGCATTTTAGTTTAAGTGCTTCCAGGCTGGTATGTATGTTTTGTGCATTTATGTGTGTGTGTGTGTGTGTGTTTGTGACCAGCCTGGGCAGATGTAGAGGTTCACGCTTTGCCGCCTTAAAGTGACATGCCACTTGCCTCTTGTTTGTATACAGCTTTAGGTCCTCCGCTCGCTGACTGACTTTGTGACTATACAGTGTAAACATGCCACCATCCCCGACGATCACGTGGCGTTATGTGACTGCCGAGACCTATTCGCCACTATTTACTGATCAGTGATTGCTACAGCACACATTCAGGGAGGTGGAAGCGAGGCACAGTGAGATGAGCAGATGATACATTATGAATAGTAAAATAGCTCAAGGACTATTGGGTGCTGTAGGTAATGGGCTCGATAATAAGAAAAAGAAAAAAGAGGGAACAACTGGCACTTTTGTGTCATGGCTGCTCCATTTTATTACAGCGAAGTAGCGCTGAGGGTAATAAGTCCATGTCATTTAAAGGTGCCGTGTGTTGCATTTAACCATAAATGAATCAATAGCACATTAATATTGAGACTGCGGTACAATAAGCATTCACAAACAAGACCCATCGCTGGCAGCCTCTTCCGGCCCCAACCCCGCATTTTACTTTGTGTGGGGGTCAGATTTTGTAGGGAAATCTGCTGTTCGCTTTTCAGCACAAAACACAAAGAGGAAGCGCTACTCATTTCGAAGGTAGTGTGTCCAGAACACAGAGGTCCCACATGTCCCAGATATGCAGCTTTCTTTTTGCCTGATTTGGAGGACACAACTGATGCATGCCGCCCCCCCCTGTATCCCATCATCCACTCTGCACTGTTGTCCTTTTGGAAAGCTCGTGCCAGGAGGTGAAATGAAAAGTGAAAACTGCATACAAATGTAAATGTATCTTGTTGTTCATGTTATCCATTGTAATCTAGAATAAATGTAAAATGTGTTAATGATATATTATTTATTCTAAAGGTTGAGCTTATCTTTTCACTAGCCACCTAAGTAAACCAGCAGAACTATAAGACTAACGTAGTCATTTTAAATGAGGATTAAAAGCTTTGCAATTACATTTTTTGAATGCAAACATGGTTTATCGTGGAATAACATAGGCATAGGCGGTTCTAGGGGGTGGCAGGGGAAAAATGCCTTGCCACCCTAGTTGCCACCCCAATTTCAGACAATTTATTTATTTATTTTTTAATTGTGGCTGTTCGGAAACTCGCTGTTACGAGACTCAAATGTCCAAGTGCAAGTAAACGCAGCAAAAGATGACACTCCCACTATTTAAGGGGTTGATAAATAAATAAATAATAAATAAATAAACACCTTTTGGTTTTCTATTCAATGCTTTACTCATGTACCACAATAATAGAATGTTTTTGAGTTAAAATATCCTCATTTGGGGGTTTTCCAAGCAAATACTAATATATGTGATTGTTTGGTATTAAATCAGCATATATATTTCTGCCACCCCTTAAAGTCTCCATGCCACCCTCTTGCCACCCCATGAATATTTGTCTAGATCCGCCCCTGAACATAGGATATGTTTCTGCTCATGAGGGGGAATTCCTAGTGACACAAGGGTGAATCCTCAGTGGCCCGTCCCAGTTAGCAACTGTTGGTCTAAAGGTCAGAGGGTCAGACCTTCAGACCTCTGGAGGCCACACCTTCACACACTGCACCTTTGGTAGGTGGTGTTCTCTGAGTTTGGACACAGCTAATGTTTCTGGTGGAGGCAGAAGAAGTGAAAAGCTGGTGGGCGGACGGGGGGGCCAGGAAGCAGCAGGGTTTCTGGGAAGTGTGGTCTACATTTTAAGAAAGCACTAACACTGCCAACACCACTGGCATGAGACGGAGTCCACCAATCATCTGGACCATAGTCATATTTCAGTGTGGCACAGTTCACTTGACAATGATATACTGATATTTTAAAAATTGCAGTGAGCAAGCCAAACACACAGAATGACTGGTACGATCCTGTAAGGATGGTACACTTTCAGAATACTAAGTTATATTTCATAAAGTTTACCATCCACCCTTCCCTCTTACAGTTTGCTTGAAAGCGCTGGTAAGGTATTCATTATGGATCTGCACAGCAACACACATGAATAGAACTTTAAGATTTCATTTGGACTCTAATGGTTGGGACTGTGGTCTATCATTTTTTTTTTTTTTGGTCTCTGGCAATCAGCTATGAAGCGCTTTCAGAATTAGCAGCACAGCAGCTAAACTCATTTGTTATGATGCTTAATTTTAATTATGAAACCTGAAGGGGACCAGTGAGAGTTGTGTAACAGAACTAATGCCGGTGTTAGCATGTGCACTCACCACCCAAAGTTGCATTGTGCTTTCTGTGTGCTTTTTGGAGAAACATGCTCGGGTGATTATCAAAAATGGAACAAAGTGGTGCATTCAACGCTTTTCATGTCTTCTGAGAAATATGAGCTCTTTATCCCTAACTGATGCCTCCTCCGATGCCGCACAGTAACTGGAGAGTTAATTAGAGTTTGCATCACACCAGTGTGGGAGATTTGTTTCAGCTGATGGAACTGTTTGGTCACAAATTGCTGTTTTGTCCCCCGCCAGACTGCTGCCTTGGTCCTTGTTAGTCGATGCACCAAAAGACAGTTAATCATACCACAGCTTGGTTGTACTATTCAACTTACAATGAATATGTTTCCACTTGTTTTTCTCAGCCTGCTCTCACAGCACCCCAAAGTTTTTAATGCATTTTTAAAGTCTTTTTTTCTTTTTTCTGTGAAAGCTGCTGTTTTTCTTTTTTCTTTTTTCTTTTTTTTTTGGTAAATCTGTTTCCCCTTATCCCCTCTACTTTTCTCCTATTGTCGACACTAGGAGCCAACTCAAACAGACAAGGCGCAGATTTCAACAGTAATGATGGTGGCGATGATGAAGGTATTTTTATGTCTTTTTTCCCTTTTTGACAAAAAAAAAAAAAGCCTGACACTTGTGCATGACAGAGAACCTATAGATCTCTTTTTGAATTGCGTTAATTTTGACCCCTTGCCTCCCCCTCTCTTTTTTATCCCCCCTCGGAGTGCATATCAGTGCACACCTCCTCGCTCTCCATTTTTGAATCGACCTCTTTCCTCTTTGGAGATTATTTAGACACAAACCAGAGGGTCTGGTCTGAGGTGAAAGGACACCTCTAAACAGGAATGAGGTGGACATTCCGATAAATCACCACTTACCAGAAATGTTCCTTTTCTCACCCGTTTTTGCCACGCCAAATGCAATTTCAATTAAACTCTGCATGCGATTTTGCCTCCTCCGATGAATTAATTTTTCAAAACTATCATGTCCCTCTCTGCCTTTCTGCATTTTTTTCTCTTCCTCCATTGCTCGGTGAAGCATGAGCACTAACCCATGTTGTTTTGACAGTGGAAATTTGTTCATTGGTGGCTCGGTGAAAATAACTGCCACATATTTCTTTTCTTCCAATATTAACACCTCGCTCTTGCATGGTAATAACCAAACGGTGGGTTTTGTTTCACTGTGTCGGGTGATCTGTGGGGATGGTGGATAGCAGGGACTTGGGGTGAGGAAGCCATAGGAGTCGTTGCAGTAAAAGGGCACCATTTGTCTTCTGGGGAAAGACAAGGAAGTGCCAGAAAAAGCACTGACATTTCTGAATCACAGTATTGTGGGCAGTTTTGAAGGATACTGCATTAGAAAGTGATATTTTACATAATCCTTACATCCTCTTACATGAGCAGGCTTTATCCAGGCATTTCTGACTTATAAGTGAAAACCAGGAACCGACCTTAGATGCTGATGGAATGAACCTAGAGGACACAGTCTCTTCTGTTCTGAGAATTTCACTTCACCTTCCTCACTGAATAAACTGGGACTTTAAAGGTACCATATATACATCAATAAATCATAATTTGTAGGACTTTACAACAATTCAACAGTGCAATATCCCTGTGTATATAAGGTGTATTTGCTTTTTTACATATGCACAATTTCGTATTTCTGTATTTATTGTTGTAAGGATTAATGGACATATTAAAACATAATGTGCATACTTTTTTACAACTAGGATTAATGCACAACTAGGATTAATCTACATATTTATACATCATTTGTATACGTTTAAAATACATTTCTACATATATTTTTATGTTTCTTATTTATTTTTCTATTTCTTATCATTTGGCTTTTCTCTTGGGAATTTGAGCACCTGCAAGTGACCCAGTTACCCCTCGGGGATCAATGAACTATTTCTGATCTGATTCTGTTTTTGACTTGAAAAACCACGTGGCCACACTTTGAACCAAAACATTTGGTCTCATCATAAAATAGTCAGGCCAATCAGCATCCTTTGAGGTGCTACAGGTGTGGCTTAGGTCAGCGGTTTCCAAAGGGGGATCCGGGGAACCTCCAGAGGTCCTTGAGGGACTTCCAGGTGGTCCTCAGCAAAATGAGGAATAGTTTATTTTCGGTACAATTTAATTTACAAGAATTGTAAGAACTGTAATGCAAGAACTGTAATGTTATGTTTCAATCCCAACACTTTTCCATGTACAAGTATGACATCTAAGTTATTTAACACCAAACACAAACCCAATTCAGTTTTGGGGGTCCAGAATGTGAAACAGTTTGGAAACCCCTGGGTTCAGGTGATGATGACATGCGAAGCTACAGATCGCTGAACTGCAACACTGAATCAACATCAACGTACATTTCTCTAACAAATACGGTAAGACTCGTACAGCTTGCTAACAAGCGAGCAGTACGCTTGCTCACTGTGGCTGCTATTTGTTTAGCTCTGCTACTTGTTTAGCTCTGGTGTTGTGCCATATGATGTTTGTTTGATTGGACAGGTAGCTAATGATTGGCAGATGGTTGATTCAGTCACCTGCTATGTATTTTTGTAAATGTCCATTGCTGCCATCCGCTGTTCCAAATGGCTTTAATCAAACAGTGCCCAGACTGTGTTTTGTGTAGTAGAGAACAGTAACAAAATCAGAATGTGGCTACAGCAGGCCATACTATAATCACAGTGAGTGAACAACGCTGTCATTAACAACACTGTCAGCCTCTACAGCCGCTCTGCATCTGACAGTCAGCTCGTGTGATTTGATGGGATACCCACTGGATTGCTCTTACTGCACATAACAGGAAGGAGGCGCTGTTCTCTCAAACAGAACTAATGCTGCCTTCATTTTATATGGTATTTATCTTTAGTACCATATGCCGCCATATAAACAGTTTTCATGTCAACAGCTTTCATGTCAACCTCCAACTTGTAATTACAGCTAGGAATTGGCATATGAATAACAGAGAAGGATCTGGAAAATGATTAATATTACATGTAAGTAAAACCACGTTTAACACCACTTTTACATGGGAATCTTTCCGACCTCCACCTTCCTTCCCATATGATGGAACCACAGTATTAGTAGAGTTTCTAGCAATGGCAGATGGTTTGAAAAGTGTAAGGATAATAGAAAAATCACATCTAATGCTCTTCCTCTTCAGTGCAGACAGACATGGCAGGGAGGGGCCGGGGGGAAGGACACAACAGGGTTAATGGGAAATGTGGCCTTAATTTTGTGAAAGACTAGCACTAACTAGAAGCTCTCAACCACAGCGGCCATGGCTTCGTTTGTTTATAATAATTATACTATGGCATCACAATTAATTTGACAAGGATGTGTTGATGTTTGTTTGTTTTTAAAAAGCTGCATGTTATATCTTTAAAGACTAATATGAAACACATTTTCTGTCTTAGCTGAACTTTAAATTTCAGAGAAGGATCCCTGATTTTTTTTGTTGTTTTTTTTTTTTTAACCAGGAAGTTTTATCTAGTAACACCATATTTTCGAATAACCTTCCAAAATGAAATACATTTTTTTTTCATTTTGCAATTACACCTACATTTTGAAATAACTTGCTGCATTTTGTAATAACAACCTTGATTGCAAAATGTAATGGTTGTTATTAAGTAGGAAAATGCAGGGGCTACATCTTATTGATGAATATGTAATAACATGCACAAATGCTGCCTTCATTTAAATCACGTATCATGCCTTTACTTACTTAAATGAAACTGCTCTACAGTGCAGAATTTAGTGCTATTCTACAGTGCAGAATGTGTCACTCCCCCTTGAGGCTAATCTCTTACTTTTTGAAGATAGTCCAACTGCAACTTGCAGACTCGCCCCAGACAAAACTAAGGCACCCGCTGCAGTCTAAGACACGCCCGCAGCAAACTAAGACACACCCACACCAGTCTAAGACACGCCCACATCGGTCTGAGACACACCCATATCAGTCTGAGACACACCACTGAGAGGGGTTAAGGCAAGGGAAACATGAGCGGAGTGCTTACAAAGCTTACAGAGCCTCTTATTATAAAATGCATGGAAATTTATTGTGTTTTGCCTGACATTTTTTATTACAAAATGTGGCAAGGTACAAAATAAAGCGAATAGGTAACAGCATGTCCATCGCACTGGGTTTAGTCATGTTCTGTCGTGAAATTCTAAATGGTTGCATTACCTCTGGGGCTTCAGAACAGTGGCTTGGAAATACCCTAATATATTGGATTTGCACCTAACAGATGCAGCATAGTTTACCTCAAATGAGAAGGGCCAGATCATTGGAGATGATACTCTGTTAAAATAGATTACAAAAACACACCATCTGCCCACAGCTGTTGCTGGGGAAAGACAATATGCGCTGTGGAGGCACAAGTGTTTGTTTTGGGACACTGTTATCTCATTCTTAGAGTAATGCGGTTCAAACATTAAAAGATATATGAGCAAAAAGAAGTGATTGTAAGCTTTTGGGGTCCATATTACAGAAACTTACTGACTTGCAGATCCCATCTTAACTGTTTGGTAACTATGGCAATTAGGATTAAGACCTGATTTGGGCGATTTCAAATGATTAAGTCAATGTCCCTATCCTAATTTATATGATACGATATGCTATGATATAATATGGTATGAAAGGAGAAGTATATTACACACGCTTCCTAACCCTAACCCTAACCTAACCCTAACCCTAACTTCCCCCAATAAACCCATCTAAACCTAAGGATAACCATCAAGCTGTTCTTCTCACTTGTCTATATGGCTGATTTGTATTGCTCTTATGAAACCAACAAAATGTCAACAATGGGAACTTGACTGAATGATGTGTTACAGTATGATGACCAAATGCTCATTAGTAGATGCTGATGCTTGATTGAGTATTGTGGATTTCCTAACCTGAGATGAGGTAGGATGAAGGAAGGTAATACAGGATACCAAAAATGAGTGAGGAGTTGCTTCTTTAATTCCAAATTTGGGAAAAATCCTATCTTAGACTCCTCATATCTTAACCGAAGACTTAAGATAGGGAGGTTCTGTAATATGGCCCCAAGGTCTCCGCCGTGCCGTATCAAAATGGTAGCGAAAGGTCATCGTTCCACACACTTGGAAAACAGGTTTGCATACCGCAGATACGACAGTGCGACCGTGAAACGCCTGGATAAACGCGTTTTCAGGCACAACGTAGGCCTTCCTGTGTTTTCAGGAGAGCGTGCACGATCGATGCACTCTGACTGTTTGAACATCTGCAGTGGCAATGAATTACACTCCCGGCTCCCCTGTGGTTCCACCTATACCTCAGTGCCTGCTGCAGAGCCACCTCACAGCACTGCAGACAACCTTTATCCAGCCGTATGTGCGTTTCACTCCAAAACACTCTCCCGGCCAAAATCATTTTTGTGGAAATTTGAATTTTATTTTTTATTTTATTTTATTTTATTTATTTATTTTTGTTCAGTATAAAATTTGCTTTTGTCAAAAGCGCTCGCCTGAAGAACACTGTTTGAATCAAACATATCCCTAATTTTAATTATTTCATTACGTCTCCAAAATACAGATGTTCTGGGGGTATTACTGGAATTGCTTTTTAAGATTTGGCTGTAATTACTTTTCTCTTTTGCAAAGAGACACTGTGGCTAAGTATAATTGTGGCTCGTTCAAAGCAGAGGGTGCATGTCGGGGTTTTTCCTTTTCAGGGATGGTTTGACAATATCCTCAACACGCTGTTTTCGAGCAGTTATTTAGCTGCTCCTGACAGGTTTCTGTTTGGCTGCGGGCCACATAAAGACTTTTTTTTGTGCCTCTGGAGAGCAGCGGCTGGCTGTAGCTGGCATGTCAGAGAACAGTTATCGAAGAGGAAGCAGTGGGCTCCTCTCTGTCGGGGAGGAGCGGGGGATGGGGCGGCTGATGCGGGACACACATTACGGTGCCAGTGCACCTCCATTAGCTGCCATTTCCATTTGTTCCCGCTAACAGTCGAAAATGCTGAAAGCAATGGAAAATTCACATGGACCCCCCTCAAACACACTCACTAGCCAACCACCCCCCCCAGTCCCCCCATCACCACCACCACCGCCGCCGCCCCCACTCATATAAAGATGAGTAATGTGCGCAACGCTGCGCAGCCAGTGGAGGAATATATTATCCCCCGGCCGGCGTGGCAGTGATGAATGTCCAGGACGAACTCGCTGCAGAGTCACCCAGGCAGCTCCACAGGCCCGAGAGAGAGAGACAGAGAGGGAGGGGGGGGGGGCAGGGAAGGGAAGGGGGGTTGGAGGCGTGCTGGGCGAAGAGCACTCGAAGCTGTTTGATTTCTTTAGTTTTAAGTGCACTCCACGCTGACAGGATGGGGACACTGTGCCCCGAGACCACCCTCTTCTTCCCTCGCCATAAAGCACGGCTCTAAATCTGTAGGGGATGTTTCTGCCGGATCAAAGTGCCCTGAGTGACCCCCCCCCTCCCGCCCTCTCCCTCCCCGTCCGCCCCCCCTTTTTCCAACCCTGTGACTGCAGCAGCACTACACCAAAAGAGATGGGCAGTAACAAGTCAATTTGCCTGTTTTTTTTTTTTTTTTTTTAGTTTGATGCAGAGCCAGCCCAACGGCTCTGTGTCGGAGCGCCGAGCCCTGCAGAGCCCTGCAGCGCCCGTCAGATGGGTATCAGTTTGAGACCCTGACAACTTTATGGGAGTGCTCCGCTTTTATGTGCATCCGGAGATCTCGCCGCTCCAAGGTTGTTTCCACCGCCCACAGTGTTCCGCTGGGCCTCCCCTAATGAGGAACTGCATGATAAACAGGAACTTATTGACACAATCCCATTGTCCTGTTTCTGCCTGTGTAATTAGCAGGTTGTATATAACCAAGTAAATCTATCCAGGGTCGCCAGGTTGACCCCGGCTCCTCCTCAGGCCTGTCGCTGCTAGCTGTTTAGAGCGCTGGCTCGGTTGCAGGTGAGGAGTTGTGAAATAGATGCAGACACATTAGTGAGCGCTAGGCACCCACTCAGAGCACAGCGGAGATTAATAACCTGTCACTGTGGGTTGTTTTCTACTCCTTCTTTTCTCACTGTTTTCTTTTGCGGAGGAGGAGAATGATACACTCCCCTTGCCGAGCACCAGTGCAGCCCGCCTGCCTGCCTGCCTGCCTGCCTGGCCAGCCGAGATGCTGCTTTGTGCCAAGCCTACCGAGAAGGTGCATACAGAGCCAACCTTTCCGTCGCCCGCTGTTGCATTGCACGTCTAGCCCCAGCCAAAGGCAAATGCAAAGCAAACCAATAAGCGGTGTGTGCAGAGCAGGCCTCCAGTTAAAACCAATTACACAAGAAAGACAGGAGCTGTGTAGCCGGTTTTTCCCCACTGCTCCATTTCTGGTGCACCCATGACTCGGTATAATAAGCGGCAGATGCTGTTTGAAATGCCCGAATGCTTGATTTTGAATAACATTCATATGCCTCTGTGCATAGGAGCTGCACCGTGGCTTTGAATCTCCCAACAAACAGTAACACAAACAGGCCAGCTCCCTTCTCAAGTCGGCATTTTTCAAAGCGGATGCTCTCATCCTGAATGACATTTGAGAGACTTCCAAGGAACCCGGGCGGCCGGGCTGTGGATAATGGGTTCGTTCAGCTGTTCATTCCAGGCAGCTGAACCTACAGTAGTGCAGGAGATCTGAGAGATGCCGGGCCGCGCAAGGACAACGATATGATACTTTCGGAGTTTTTTTTTTTTTTTTTTTTTTTTTTCCTGGGGTTGAATTCAGGAAAAAAGAATGGAGGGGGGGACGAAGCATTTATTCTGAGTCAGACCGCCTGTTTTCAAGCCTTGAGGTGGAATAGCGGATGCTGAGCTTAGCCTCCCCCAGACCCACAGGATTTCATTTAAAAGTCAGTCGAGAGATCCCGATGATGAAGATGCGGCTAGCTGATATAATGTGCCCGTCGGTTGTTGGGAGAAATGATATCTTCCCGTTCCATCTTCTTCAATGCTAAGGCTCCACTCTTAATTTATAATCACCACCTACACATGTACTAATCACCCAGCTTAATCACAACTGGAGAGCCTCGTAAACAAGGTATTCATCTGGCCTAATTGCAGCATTCCCAGCGTATTACACCAAGAACAAATGAAGCAGGCAAGGGAGGACATAGATGCACAGATTGCAGGGTTGAAGCCATGGAAAATGTCATCAGGTTCTGCTAGGGAATACCAAACCATATCTGCAGCACTCATAATAGACCCTGAAAGGGTAAATTTTATGATTAAATAAGAGATTCTGGATCCATTTTGTTTCCAGTTCAACCATGTCTGGCACTAATATTAAAGGATCACATCGTTGATTTTGAATGGAAAATATATCTAAGTTCTCTCTTTTTTTTAATAAACATCCTGTGAAGAATATGACCAGCAAACTTAAAAAACACTGATTTTGAATGTTTGGCCCATTTACCATTTATGCACATATTACCTTGCAACAAACCTCCGTGTCATGCACAGAGAAGTTCACTGGCACAGAGCAAATGGGGGAGAAAGAACCAGTATCAACTGAGATGTAATTTCAACTTAAGAAAACAGTGAAATCATGTTGTGTTTGAGGAGGCTGGGTAACGGTAGAGAGTGGACAAAGGGTCGGATTTTTCAGATTTCCATCTGAAAAGTACAAACTTGTTCTTTAAACTCCTGATCTTAACGTAGCAGTTGGCCTGACTGGCATTGAGATAGCACTGTTTGGCTTATCCAAGACACCAGCCATGCAGTACAGAAACAGAAAATAATCCTAAAGTAATCCAGTTAGAAGAACTGAAACGATGTTTCAGACCATCTTGTTTAACTGTTTATCTTTGAACGGCACAATTACATATTAATAGTGACCACAGAAATAAACAAATTGGCCGACCTCGCAAGCTTCCACAAATGAGCCGTCAGTTTTCTACCTGTGGCTGTTTTTAGTGCAACGTCACGGCAGTTTGGCCGTAAGAACAACGCAATACATAAATCCCGACGTTCTTATTTACTGATGTGCAGTTAGTTCCACTTAGCACCAAAAACTGAAGGGCTTGGCAGAATTTTTATTGTTAAAACCATCACAGAAGTATCAAACAGACATGCATAAACATTACTAAAAATGCATATACTGTAAGAGTTGAGATTGGGACCTTTAAAGGTACCAGGTCCCAATGTCTCTTAGAGGGGGAAAATCATCCAAGTGGAGACCAGATGTCTGAGCCGAGTGGTGGCAAGCGCAATGAGAGGCACATTGTCATAGCTTAGTAACACAGCATCAGCATAATGTTAGTTAGCAACTCATTAATATGCTAAAATGTTCTTTTTTTTTTTTTTTTTTTTTTTTTTTTTTTTTACAAAAACAATGACTGGCTGACAAGATTCAAAAACCGCATTCATTTTTGCCATGGGTGAAACACAAAAGGGTCCCGAAATGTAACAAAAAGCCACAAATTAACGACACAGTACAGTCTTTAGAGTGTTATCTTAAAATTTCACACTGCACATCGCATTTCGATTCCGTCCCTCTATCTCTCTATATGCGCTGTATTGTATAAATGATCATATTTGAATAATGAGTTGATACACGTTGTGTACAGGCCCCAAGGCATAATTGTGTGATTTGCTGATCCATCAGGGAATGCAAATCATGAGCAAATTGATTTGTTGTGAGGTGAGACTGCTAAAAAGGTCAATCTAATTTTCCTGTTGTGCAGACATGGATACTGTAAGTGTTTTACATTTGCCTGATTATTAAAATGTCAGGCATGAATGAATGCAGAGGATCATGATATATTCCATGTTCCCAACAGTTAATAATCACGATTTTGCTCCAACACTGTACTGATGGTTCTTTTGGACAGCAGCTTTGTTCAGCCTCAGTTTTAATAAACGATGAGAGTCAAAGGATGAGCTCAACCTGACGCCGGCTCTAAAGCCTGCACAGCAAACATTTTGACACTGAATATGTGTTGATATGACAACAGCTTGAAGCAACCCGTATAAATATAGCATCCAAATGAAAGCTGACGCGATGTCTGATGTCATCCAAACCTGCGACCTACATCGCTTTGTGAAACTGTGATGTTCATATCTTTATGATATCAATTCAAAACATCCATTGAAATATTCTGTTTGATATTTTGCTTGACGATATGGTTAAAAAATCGTATTACAATTAATTTTACAGATATTGCAATTGTGATATGATTCATGATTTCTGCAGGAATAGTAAATTAAAATGATGATAATGTGATTTTTGCTGAGGTCTGTACCAAAAAACCTGTTTTCCTACATCTGAAAAATACAATTTCTAAGCCAGGGCATCGTTTGCATAATACTTTATTTATTATAATTTGACAAACACTTTACCCATCAAAAAAATGCAGCTTGTGCAATTTGGATATCGTATTTGGCCATATTGCAATTTCGATGATATTTCAATGAAGTAACAGTTCAGCCCTAATTTTTTACTGGCCATATTATCATATTCTGAAAAATTTGAGATGAACTGGGCTCCCTCCTGCACGCTGCTGTCCATCAAATGCTTGCTGGGTACAATAGCAACATGTGGCATTTATTTATTTATTTATTTATTTATTTTGGGAGACTGCAGTAGTTACTGCTTAAGGACTCCTGTGTGTGTGGCTCTCTTTGCAGACATCCATGATGAGAACGGGCTAAAACCAGTCATGGTTTACATCCACGGAGGCTCCTACATGGAAGGAACCGGCAACATGATCGACGGCAGCATCCTGGCAAGTTACGGGAACGTCATCGTCATCACAATCAACTACCGACTCGGAGTTCTGGGTGAGTCAATTAATCTGAGGCTATATTTCATATGGGAAAAAGTTGATTGACCGATTGAATGAGACAGAAAGTGAGCGAGTTATTGATTTAACGAGTCACTTAATGACCGATTGATTGGCTTACACTATCGACCACAGCTGGCAGGTTGATTTTTTTTTTAAACCATAAAAGCTCCTGGAGGACACTTACAAAATGCCTTTCGTTTCAGTGTGTCTTCACTATTTAAACAACAAGTCTACATGCGAGGAAGCAGACAGTGAAAATCTTCCTAAGCTCTTTTTGATTACATTTTTGAATAACTGCATGAGAACATTATAATAAAACCGGTAGACCTTTCTCACTGTGCATTGATGGATCGCCTCACGCTTTTAATTAAGTTGGGCTTACTCGCGCCGTGTGTGTTATGTAAGTGCTGCAGTGGTGGATTTCTACTGTCATTCTCATAGAGCAAATATGCTGAAGCAAATCAGAAAGGTTAATCTGTTCACCTATATGCACATAATGTATGCAGAGATGTTTTAAACAGTTCACTTGTTCTTGATTGTGTCCAGGGTTTGTGCAGGCTGTGATGGCAAGGCACAGCTCGGGTTCTGCAGTGTTTTTTTTTGTTTTGTTTTTGTTTTTTTTTTTCCTTTTTCTTTAGAGTGATTGTACTCAAATGCAACGCTGAGAGATAAGCATGTGCAAATTGAATGAAGATGATTACATTTGCAGCTATTTCAGGTGCCTTAATCATTCTGCACAATCAAACCTCAAGCAGGATAAAAGTTGTACACTGGAAAAATCGATCTAATCAGTTTCAATGTGCCGATCTGAGCCACTATCTACACCGCTGTGCTTTTTTTATCCATGAGATGAAAGTAGTTTCTAGCACACATGGGAGCGCTTTATCTCACCTTTGACATAAAGATTTGTTGTTTGAATGTCTGTCGCCAAAGGAAAAAAAAAAAAAGTCTGAGAAGGGGATGATAGCATCGAACGTTTTGAGTGAGAGATCGTTGAAGTTTCCGACACTCTGTACCGAAATGCTCCTGGAGGGAGCCTGGCCGTGGCCATTTTCTGACTCCCTCATCCATTCAAGTCGAACCAACATGTAGTGTGGAAATGGTGGCTGACGAGTGGTGAAATGGAAAGGATATGCTTTGCCAGCTTGCACAGATATTGTGTTTGTCTGTGACATCTAAATGGGCAGGAGAACAAATGCTAGAGGTAGTGTCTCTCTCCATAAGACGCTTCACTCTTGTAAACGACTTTAATATCAGCCTATGAAGACTGAAGTGGCAACTGCAGGTGAAGTTTGTCCTTCAGCCACCAAGGTTTGTCCACCCACACTTGATATTTGGTTTTGAACTGCTCAATTATGTCTGGATATTAAAAATAGAAATAGACAGCGAGTATTATAGTGTCTGTCTTTTACACATACTCTGTTTAGCTTTGCACACAGACATAACAATAATGATGATTATAATGGAGATTATGATGTTGGTGGTGGCGGCTGAGAAGGCATCTGTGATGATGAGAATGACATTATTGTATCTTGAGGGCATATGCGATGCTTTTTAAAAGATTTTGGGGGAAAGAACCAGTGTTCATTTCATTGACTAAAACTATGACTATGACAGAAGTATTTGTCAAAGACACTTTTTCCAAGATGAAACTGAGATGAAAATGTAGCAAAAATGAATCCTTGGTGACAAAAACCGTGATGAAATATGATGATACTTTTGTCAACAAAAAAAAAAAAAAAAGACTTGAAAAGTCAAGAAACAGATGAATTAAAACAACTCCTGACCAGAGTTTGGAAGGGATCCAGTCATTACAAACCACTAGATAATACAGATGTAGCTAGGAGAGTGCAGATCTCCACCGGGTGCAGCTCCACTTCTTCGGTGCTCAGACTTAGAGGAGAAACCAGCTGATGAGTTAGATCCCAGTTAGGATATAACAGGTTTTTCAAAGGTTTTGAATCACTGCAACCACAAGAGCTCCATAAAGTTTAAATAAATAAATTAAAGAGGAAACTACACAGGAAAAAATGTAATTTGCAATAGAATTAGACTAAAACTCAAAAAAACTAAACTAAAATATTGTTAACACTGGAAAGAATAGTGCCATTGGACAAAAGGACAGTAGAATTTGTGCATACTGTATGTTTATCAAGGCCACTTGAAAGGTCTGTGCGTATAAAGTATAAAGTCAACACACTGTTGACTTTATCTCTTTTCAAATGAGCAGTTACGATTTGTATTGGTTAAGGATAGTGTTAAGGTTAAATCCGGCCAGTAAAACAGTTTGGTTAAGGTTAGGGTAAAATATATGGTACAGGTAAGGTATCTAAAACAGCTTGGTTAAGGATAAGGTGTAGTTAAGGATAAGGGTAAAGTTAGGTAACTAAAACATCTTTGTTAAGGTGAGGTTATGGTTAAAGGTAAGGTTAAAGTTAGGTAACTAAAATAGCTTGATTAAGGATAAGTTAGGGTTAAGTGTAAGGTTTAAAGTTAGGTAACTAAAACATCTTTGTTAAGGTTAGGTTATGGTTAAGGGTAAGGTAAAAGTTAGTTATCTAAAACAGCTTGGTTAATGTTAGGTTAGGGTTATGGGTAAGGTTTAAAGTTAGGTAACTAAAACAGCTTGGTTAAGGTTAGGTTAAGGTTAAGGGTAAGGTTAAAGTTAGGTAACTAAAACAGCTTGGTTAAGGTTAGGTTAAGGTTAAGGGTAAGGTTAAAGTTAGGTAACTAAAACATCTTTGTTAAGGTTAGGTTATGGTTAAGGGTAAGGTAAAAGTTAGTTATCTAAAACAGCTTGGTTAATGTTAGGTTAGGGTTAAGGGTAAGGTTAAAGTTAGGTAAGTACAACAGCTTGGGTAAGTTTAAGGAAACATCAAAATGTGCCTCGGGATCAGTGTTGATGCTTGGGAACAGAAAACAACCATGAGCCCATGTCGTCAGGGCAAATATAAAATTATGAGAGTGCATATTGTTTTTTAAACCTTATGTTACATTTATATCACTCACCCATTTTTTCATGCAATCATCATTTAGCTAGTTTAAATATTGTCATTCATAAAAATTGTTATCCTTTTGTCAGTTATCTGGTTCTGTTTTGTAGTAAAGTAAGTAAATCTGAACTCTCCCCTCTTCGCTGGTATTTTCAATCTTTCAATCTATGGTTGCATGAAAAAAAACAAAAAAAAAAAACAATCTTTGTCTAGCCATAAGAAAAAGAAAAAAAAACATATTTTTCCTTGGCCAGCTACCATGGCAACCAGTCCTTATGTGTGTACAAAGAAAAGTGACAGCTCTCACAGTGCCACTTGAAACATAAGCAAATGCACTTATGTTGAAATAACTTGGGTTTAATGGACAGATAAAGATTATGACTTTATTGTTCTCCTGTGGAATATTTCTTCAAGTGACATACAGCTGTCAGAAATGCCATACAGATGTCGGCTACACAAGACAAGCGGCAGAAATCACATGACAATAACATAAACACATCACATATTTTATGTCAAAGCATCGTATAAAAAGATTGTATCAGCAGGCACTTGGACTGGTATCCGATGCGATTTTTTATTCACTGTTTTCAGCCATGAATTTGATTTATCTGCCATACACTGTTTGCATGTGAGTCATGGTCTCTTAGCAGTGAAGGGAAGCCACAGTACATTCTTATTCACATGCTACTACCACCGCTGCTCTGCTCTGCTTACCATTTGTTATAAGGCCGAGCTGTCTGCACCAGTCACTATATTTAGTTGCCTGAGAGCCGGGGGGAAAAGGTGTTCTGGAAAAGTGTGCACTGCGGAAAGGAAAAAAGAAATGAGGGGAGAGAGAGAGAGAGAGGGAGGGAAAGAGAGAGAGAGAGAGAGAATGCAGATGAGAATACAGACAGAGACAAAAGAGAACGCTGAGAACAAATAGAGTCAGATGAAAAAGAACATAGGGGGAGCAAAGAGTAAAAAATGTAGGAATGGAGATCTTGTTAGGCATTCAAGCAACACTTGACGAGATTTTTGCATAAAGATCCGGTATTACCAGTCCAAATCACAAAGTAGGACTGCAGCGGAGGAGAGGCTCACACCCCCTCTGACCGAGATGCTGGAGATCCACCCTCTCTGGCCCGCTGAAGTTCTGCGCTCGTTCTCAGAGGCAGTGAGGAATCGAAGCCCAGCGTTGAAATCGGACTCACTGACGTTGAATCTTTCGCCTACCGGTGTCTCGATTTCACATCAGTGAAGAAAAGAACAAAAACATTCCAAGTTTCGAAAGGAGGACAGAGCTCAGTTGAGGACAGGATGGCGAAGCAAAGCGAGGGAAACACGATTTCAGAGGATGCATGCTTTGGCACTAGGTTGATAAACATGAGTGCGCTGTGCTTTCCATGATTTCTAGATATTTACACTCAGAATTCCCAATCATCCCAATTAATAGTTTGTCATTGCTTTGATCTTTAGCATTGAGCATAACCGCTGACCCAACATATTATAATAATCAATGTCAGCTTTTATGAAATGTTGTCGCTTTCAGTTACCCAGGGCAACCCACCAGGCATGTCTCAGACTACAGGCTACCCTATGTACAGAGCAAAACTCAGCAAAGACTCAGCAGCCAATTGTACTGTCGAATGCATTTCAAATTACAGATTAAAGTACTGTAGGATTCAAATATAATACAGTACAGTAGCCTATTGAAAATTTACCGTATGAACTCCCAGAGTCTCGAGTTAAGCTTTTTTCTTGTTCTCTCTCAGTGTTCGACTGTATTACACACATTATACCAGTGGAGGGGAACCTATGGCTCATGAGTCATGTCTGGCTCTCTGACAGAAGTCATATTGGCCCTTGACAGAAACTGTATTTCACAGAGAGCATGAATTACTTAATGAACTTACTTAATTAATAGCAAAAATCAAAAGTACTACTAAGATCTCTCTCTCACACACACACTCTCTCTCTCACACACATACATGCACACACACACACCAGCCTGCCCCACCCCACCTCTCTCTGTCTCTCTCCACTGACATATGAAATGGTGACAGCTGTTTTACAAGTCTTTTTTTTTTTTTTTACAGTTGTGAAGCATCAGCCTATTTAACCTATTTTAAATCCTTGCTTGCTGACAGATTTCATCATCCCCTGACACTTTTTACAGTGTTTTCCTCCTGTGTGTTTGCTCTGTGCTCTGTTGACTTCCTCCATCAGCAGTGTGTTTTATAAACTTGCCCAAAAATGCAATTCATGCCCTGGATTTTTTCAGCCATGATTGGCGTGAACACAACTACAATCAGTAATATATTATGGCATGCCATAATATGTGTGTGTGTTTGTATGTATATATATATATATATATATATATATATATTTACATATGTGTGTGTGTGTGTGTGTGTGTGTGTTTTCAAAGGTTTTGAATCATCAATTTTGAATCATAACTGTGCACATAAAATGTGAAATTGATAGACCCAGTAGGATACGAGATCAGCTGTTTACACACACATGACCAAACACATGATCCCCTCCAGGCTGCTGCCTGGCAGAGATATCTAACATCAGTTGAGTGTTATGTATATGTGCTCATGTGTCTCTGGAACAGCAAGAACAGACATGCGGACTAATTTTAATAGCACAATTTAATTGCATAATTGCATCCAATTGATCCCCTCCAGGCTACCGTCTGCTGGAGACAATAACTAATGTAGTGTAATGTAATGTACTGATTCAAAACAAAGCAAATGTGCTGCAAATTTAACACTGACACTTTTGCAAACTAGCTCTTGGCTGAATCACTGTTGTAAAGCATTACTTGATAAAACAGATAATTATTTACATGAAAAAGCAGTGCACTGTTATATCAAGTCCAGCTTTAGTTACCCCTCACTGCCATTTGGAGGTGCCAGTGTGCGAAGTCACCTAGTGCTGCTTTCCCCGATTGCTCCTCTGAACAGTGTGATGCAGAGTTCAGACATCTTGTGTTAGGACATGACAAGCTCTGCAGGCCGAGCAGCTCTCTGTGCTGCCTCGGCCGCCGGGCCGATAAGGAAGAGTGTGTGAATGGAGCGAGAGAAGTCATCAGACACTCATCACCCTTCACCACTTTAACCTCACACACTCTGCTGGACATCTGTCAGTCGCTTTATCGCTTGCACCATTCCCCCGTGCACGCTTTCCTTCAGTCAATTTAAAGATGCAGCACTAATGTACTACAATATCTGCTATAGGAACAGGATGTAGAGGAGAGGAAAACCACCTACACTTACCTTCCTTTCTATTTGTAGAAGAGTTGTTTACTACCTTATTTGCACTGATATGAATGTTTATAGCATAAATTAATGACATGCATCTGAATAAGTTCTATCAATCAAGCTCTATCTGTAATGCTCCTATGGTAATATAACTGATTCTGTTTATTATGGTAGTTTGCCTCATGATGTTGACTGTAAATTGATGGACAAATCTACATTCTTTCATGGGAAAATTTGTTTGTAATATGCTTAATAAGGTAGCTTTCAAAACATAAAAGCAGGGGTGGTGGCATGAAATGCATGTTCTCAAAAGTGTAGATTGTCTCTTTCTCTTACAACTGCATTACTGAGTTCATGATGTGGAATGTACATTGAATGACAAATCTACATTATTTCCCCTCAAAGAATGTAGATTTGATTCTATGGGAGTGTCTAATGTATTTGAAAAGCTGTAGCTTTTAACAGAGTGAAGCAGGTGGGGGAAGGTCATGAAGTGTGTGTGTGTGTGTGTGTGTGTGTGTGTGTGTGTGTGTGTGTGTGTGTGTGTGTGTGTTCTCTGAAGAGAAGATTGTCTCTTTCTGTTGAAATGGCCTGATGGCTCAGTGCTGAGGAAAAAGACTCCATTTGTGACTAATATAAGAGTTGTTATGTAATGAACGGTGAGCTGGATGGTAGAGCTGCATGCTACAGGCTTGTTAAGCAGAGATGAAATGGTGTATAGTGAGGTGAGTGGACTATGACTCCTAGCTGGCAATTTAAAACATTAAAATACTAATCTGTGACATTACTATATGAATTTCTGTTTTTGCCAAACTCTGTCACAGACTACTATCACACCATTGTGATCTCAGCCTATATCCAGTTCATGGAGGATTTTAAATTATAATGGCCTTAAGCTTCCCCACCCAAAAAAAAATACCTTGTACACAGGAAGTGATGCAATTTTTGGCATGTTTTTGGCAGCAGAAACAGTTAATTTTTTTTTTTTATAAATATGACAAGAAGTGGGTAATTAGGCTTATTTAGGACCACAGATGTCCACAAAACCAACAAAACACAAAGCTTACAGAAAACCACTTTAATTTGTGCTCTTCCCCTGAAAAGATCAGTAACTTACATCATGCACATTCCACGTACCATGCTGTAAAATATGAAATTACATCATTAAAGTGGAATTCCCTAAAATCCTGTTTTTCACTGCATTGAATAAATAATAAGTGAAGCATTATAGCCTGATGGAATCCTCATGGAGTCAGTGGACACTTTGGGGTTTGATATAATAAGACTACATATGATCTTCATTCATTATGAGGCAAAGTACTTTTACCAGACTGGGTTATGGATGTGTAATGCTATAACTTGCTTTTAAAACCTTAATTTAACCAAAAGTCAATGCCAGGAAAATAATCCACCCGAAACGACTTGATATAGTTGTTGTCCCTGGGTTTGAAGTGGATTAGAGACAAATTTTGACAAAACACTGGCAAAGAGCTACCCAACATGAAGTGTTTACAAGAGCAAATGTGGAAGCCTTTTTTTTTTTTTTTTTTTTTTTTTTTTTATCAGCTGGTTATAAATCACTGTTCATATGAAAAGGCCATGGTTTCTTTAAAGACAGCAAAAGGAAAAATTAAGCTTTCACCTTGTTAGCTAATTTTCATACACCTACCTACCCATAAGCCAAACAATTTTTCGTGAAAAAAAGAAAAAGAAAACTCAAATTTGTGGTAGGCAAGAGGCAAATACAAATATACCAACTGACACCACATATCAAGAGAACCAATACAAACCTTCCATACAGAAAGGCTCCCATAAAACCATTAAACTCCATATAGAAACCTGCCTGTCCCGCCTGAAAGGGTTCCTGCTGTCCCGTTGGTTTACACTGTTGACAACAACTTCCCCCCACATTACTTCCTGCCCAAAGATCTTCTTTCAACCAGAAAAACATTGAATTACAGAATCAGGATGCTGTAGAAAATGCAAGTTCATTGTAACCTAAAAGACCACAGCAGTGATTTTGAATGTTTGGCCCATTTACTTCAATTTCTCCACATTTTACACTGCAACAAACCATTTTGCAAATCATGTGGGTGTGCTAAAGATTTCACAATATAAACTAGGCAAAAAAAGTTCTGCACCGCTTTTTCAGTCTATAATTTCTCCCCTTTATTTATACCCAGTAGTGTTGTATCTTATACCGTTGTAAAGCCTCATTCGTCCTCTTTCCAATGGGATTTTGCTCCCCGCAAAAAGGGGGGGAGGGGACATGTTTAGCCATGTTGGTCATACCAATCGATTGACAATCCTTACAACTTATTTCTCATTGAAAAGGGGACTAATCAGGCTTTCTAACGGTATAAAAGACAACACCAATCGGTATTGTTAAATGGGAGAAATGATCAACTGAAGAAATACTGCAGGGGATTTTGTCAAAAAAGAAAAAAAAAAAAAAAATGGTCGCTTCCCACACATTTACCAGTGTCACTCATTCCAGAAATGCAGGATCCTTACAAGTTGTATCTCATTGGAAAGAGGACGCATCAGGCTTTACAATGGTATAAGATACAACACTATTGGGTACAAATAAAGGGGAGAAATTATAGATTGAAAAAGCAGTGCAGAACTATTTCTGCCTAGTATATAATCAAAATCCCTCCATTTTCAAATATGAATTTTTGGTTTAAACATACACCTTATCACGTTACCTTAGCACATTTAGCAGGATTCCACTCAGCTGAACTGTAGAGGCGTCCCGTCCATCGGACTGGAACAGGATCGAGTGCACCGGGTCATCAGTGTGTGCGAACTCCAACTCAGGCAATCAGATGGAGGATGGACAGGGGTGCCAGGACTGGGCCGTGCAGGCCTCGTGGACTTGCTTTCATAACACCGAGTCCCATCTGCCTCAAGAAAGCTGTCACATGGGCCAGGGCGACGGTGAGCTTCATTACACAGTGCTGGGATCTGTCAGAGGCACATGGCGCTCTCCATTTTCTCTCTTTCTAACCCCCCGCTGCCTATTATGGCCAGACGTGAGGCGACTACTGATGGCTGCCTGATGTAGACACTTGCCTCCTTCACTGGTCCTTCGCTTGAAACCGAGGATACAGTGAGGAGATAGAGCACCTCATTTCAGTCTTACCCTCTTTAAATTTGTAATACATAGGGCTACTGAATTTACAAAATCTCAAGATACATCCTCTTGTCATGAAGTGCACAGATGAGGTGAAAGCCATTAATCTCTTATTGATTTCCTTTATTAAATGCATGAACAGAGAGATGTGGAGCGAAGCAGATGAGTCAGAGAAGCATATTGAAGCTTTGAGACAATTGAGATGTAACAACATCAGGAGGCTGTCTCTCTGTGCTGGCAGTGTGATGCCCTGTAAGCAGATTACGCTATTGACTCAGAAACAAATATAAACTGATACAACATCCTCATCAGGCAAACATCAGAAAATTACAGTCAATTTAATTACAGTCATTTTAATAACATGCCATTAACTGTTTGGTAGATACTCAACCAGTATGGGTTATTTAAGAAAATAACAGTGCTGATATTTTAGTTTTGAAGCTGCCAGTATATTTAAGCTGACATTTAGTATTGTTTATCCTTTCCACTGCCATGTGAACAATTACAATTTAAAGAATTTATTCTGTGGAAAAGACTCAGAAGAAGCATTTAGACCTTCATGGGACAGGAAAACGCTCCACTGAAACCCAGATTATTGAAATTTTCCTGGGATTAAGTGAAGAAACACATAATTCAATAAGTAAAGAAAAAATAAAATCATGTAAAAGGTGGAAATCGTAAGTAAGAAGTGGCACACTGACCAGGGTTACTGCGCTGTTTTGTGCTAACAATATTGACGAGACAGGGCAAGGCTCTGTCAGCCAATCAGATTGGAGAGTTAGTCAGTGATTCCTTCACCTATAACGAACCACCCTGCTGGATTTTGCGATGGTTTGAGAATATCTTTGTAAACTACGGCCCCGTTTGAGCTAAGCCCCGCCCACTGCCCTATCCATCTGATTCAGATTGGCCCATAGAGTTCATCCCTTCTTCATTGGACCATGGCCAACCTCCCCAGTGGGTTTCATGGTGTTGCATGGATAGAAACAGCAGCCCTTTTTTTTTTGTTTGTTTGTGCTTAGCCCCGCCTTCAGGCAATGTTGTTGACATCGGACACGCCCCTTTTGGCCAATCAGTGGGAGCGTTGGTCAGTGCTGCCTTGACCTATGACCAAGCTCCCTGCAGGGTCTCATGATGTTATGTAAGCCTAATACAACCCCCAGTTTATTCATGTTGTACTTATTATATCATGGTATAATTATAGTATCACTTCAAGTAGATTTAAGGCATTAAAAATGTATTGTGAGCACATTGGGAGTGCATGATAATCATCATCATCATTAGAATGTGCCATAATAAGCACAATATAGAAAAAAGATTTGAGGCTGAATACTTGATGTGGAAATGGTGCAGTTATTAACATGATACTGAATGCAATTTTCTTACGTGTATCAAGATTTTGGTGAAAGTGAAGTTTCTCTGTGGCGCTAATGGGCTTCTAATGTGCTTGTAGTGCATCAAGTTGCAAGGATCGTGCATATATTAATGCGCCTGAGAAATAGATTTTCCAGTTAACACTGGTGGCTGTTTGCCTTATGTTAATTACTGACTCCAGTTCACGTTTTTTACCAGTTTTACTTTTTACTGTTCCTTCACTGATTGACTCCCACAGTCCCCCGCCGCCCTCCCTTTTCCCATCATTCCCCTCAATCAGACTCCGCTAAATGCCTTCTCAGGGTGCCTTGCTAAAGCTACAGCATAATTATGACCTAGCTGTTTCCAAGCACTCTGTGATATAACAAATGCACTTGTTTTCTTGAAGACTTGTGTTTTGCTTTTATAATCCCTGGGCTTAGAGAGGCCAGCTAAGATTTATTCCAGTTGATTGATAAACGGCATCTCTCTCTCTCTCTCTCTCTCTCTCATCATGTCTTATTTGGGAGAGATTTTCTTCAGGGTCACTGACTCATATTAACCAAGCAGTTATTGTGCCATGAAAACGACACCACCAGAATTTTTTTTTCTCCAACTCAAAAGTGTCAGTACAGAACATCATCTTTTTTCATAACAGTTGGAAGGGGCCTTGGAAGGAATAAGCATGCTGCTTCAAAACAAGAATCAAAACCATCTCTAACAGAGCGGGATGCATGTTTGGTATCTGATGGGAATATTTGTATCAACATGATGTTACTGATCCTACCACAAATGCTATAGTGCATTACTGTAAATCAGTGAAAGTGAACTGGCGGCCCACAGGCCTCAATCGGCCCACCAAAGCTTCCCATCGGGCCTGTGGATTATGAAAGAATTCAGAAAATGTGAGGAGGAATAAAGTGCATTCTGGTATTTAAGACATTTAGCATTTTTTTTTCTTCCTATATTGAAGAAATACTAAAAACAACTGAGGTGGCAATAATTCTATTGAGAACGATTACTGACCCCAAATATGAGTTTAAGTTGATTCTCTGCATAAGTAAGTTGTTATTATGTAAAAAAACGATGTGAGTCTTTTTATAATGATATAGGGTAATAAAAATAAATGTACATATTATTTTAAAGTCTGGAAAAATTCTGGAAAAATTCTCAAAAGTGATTGATGATCTGGTATAAGTCATAAGTTACAGTCTTTTCCTTCTAGATCAGCGGTTCCCAAATTTTCTTTAACCAAGGCACCCCTGAAAATATTACCCTTCCCAAGACACCCCATGTCTTCAAACATAAAAAAAAAAACAAAAAAAAAATGCCTCAGAGCTTAAATTAAAAACAATATGCCGTAAACTGGTTTGAAAATGTGTATTTAAAACAATCCGAGTTCAGGTCCATTGAACAAATTAATTGGTAAAACACTAGAAAGAACAAGAATAAGCCTATAAAAACTTCAGCACCATTTCGCTGAAAATTATTGATGAACAAAATATTATGAATAATGTTCTATATTCTACTCTATTCTGCTCTGGTCTATTCTGTTGTGCTCTACTCTATGCTATACTATTCTATTCTACTCTGATTTATTATATTCTATTGTTTCCACTCTATTCTATTCTATTCTAATCTATTTTGATCTATTCAATTCTATAGTATTCTGCTCTGCTCTACTCTGTTCTGTTCTATTCTATCAGAGGGCTGGGTTGTAGCTACTCTATAGTACTCTGCTCTATTCTATTCTATTTTGCTCTATTCAAGTCTATAGTATTCTGCTGTGCTGCATAGTAGCCAGAGCTCAGGTATTCAGACTATTCTATTCTATTCTATTCTATTCTATTCTATTCTATTATACCCTATCAGAGGGCAGGGTTGTAGCCACTGGGCAGCTATTCAGACTCTTTTCTTTTCTATTCTATTCTATTCTATTCTGTTCTGTTCTGTTCTATTCTATTCTATTCTATTCTAGTCTGTTCTATTCTATTCTATTCTATTCTATTCTATTCTATCAGAGGGCTGGGTTGTAGCTAGAGGGCAGGTATTTGGACTGCCAGCCTCCTCCTCCTCCTCCATGACTCCTGCGTCTCTGTGAGGAAGCTCGTACTTGGGAGGAGGTCATCACTACTCTAAATTCCTCCCCGGCAGCAGAAGGACGACGGCGACGGTGATGGCCGCGGCGGCGTGTGAAGGGGAAGAGCGAAATGTGCCGTTTGCGGTCGGCGTCTCACGACAGCGGCGAGCGGCTCCTCACTCTAGTTGTGAGTCAGAGGCTGAGGTGATGCCTTCTGACATGACACAGAACGCGTGGAGGGCTGCAGCTGCAGCTCTGATCCCGCTGAAAAAGCCCCACGAAAGCATGCATTTCCTCTTGGCCGGCACACGCGACGAGGGGCGAGGGGAGGAGGGTGAATGGAGTCATCTGTCGCTTTGGCAAAACAGTCATTAACATGACAAATGGTGCTCTCTGTGTGCTTTTGACAATGTGTGCCACTTTCATAGCACCAACTAATCAGCGGCGTTCACTCTTGCCTCCATTACATCAGCCCTCCTCCTCCTCCATGTGACGGCCTGCACAACTCTGATGCAGTTATTGGGTTAAAACGGCACTTCAGTCAATTCGCTGACACCCATAGCATTGCCACAAGAGTGAAGTGCAGTTTTTATTGTTTTTTCCCCCTGCAGAGCTGTCTTTCACTCACCTCTATTTACTTCATATCCTCTTGGAAAGTTTTTAGTTATATAACCCGCGGCCTCTGTGTTTTTGAACCAAACCTTGTTTTTAAAGGTCATTGTTGTCACTGGCCTTTGGTCAGCCTTCATTGTAATTCCAAACAGAACTTGAAGTATGTTGATATTCATGTTGAAATGGTGTATTCTCTCCCCCTCTCCACTGTCTAAATGAATAGAAAGTGCTAAAAAAAAAAGAGATTGGCTCACAAACAAAAAGTGGCTCAAAAAAGTCAATGTTACCCCACACCCCACCCAAAAAAAAAAAAAAAAAAAGAGGAAGAATTTATATTTCAAGCATTTATTAGCTTTTGAGCTGCTCATAATACCGGCTGTGTTAGCTACGGCAGAGCTGCACAACGCAACAGATGTACTGGAGGGATTTGTGAGGGTTGAAAAAGCCCAGATGGTTTTTCCCTGGGAGAAGATGGACGTCACTGCCGGCCTCAACCTGCACATGGAGGCTGGAGCAGAGCTAATAACAGCTGATAAAATGGCCGAAAGTGGGATATAGCATTTCAAATGTTTTTTTTTTTTTTTTTTTTTTTTGGTCAGCGGCTGAGTAAATCTCCATGATCCGAGACTATGTTTTTAAATCTCCCCAGGCTCCGGTGACAGATGATAGCTGCATCAACCCCCATCGCTCCCTCCGCCCCCCCTTCTGTTTTCTCAGCTAATGCGTTGGTTGTGATATACTTTGGCTTTGAGTAAATGCTGCAATAAGCAATGGATAGTGAACATAATTGTATGCTGCACTGAATTTTCACCAATTACAATTGCTCGAGATGGCCGCTCATTTCGCTTGAATTGAGAAACGGCCCAGCAGGTCTGGTGGATAATGAAAGAGAAGAGCAAATAGCCGCAGCCAAATGGACACTTTGACAAAGCAAAACAGAAAAATCCAAAATGTCTAAATCAGAGATGGCTAAGTGGAGCAGCACAGTGGCAAAGACGGTGACATTAGCTTTTAATCTCTGACAGCAGCGTGCCAGAGTGTTGATCTGCTATTTTGGGCCATGCTGAACTGGTGTCTTTATTGGGGTTCCAGCCACTGCCTGAATAGTTGCAGTCACTCAGAAAATCAGCACAGTCCATTTCCCCCATTGACTCCTGGGATTGTTGTTGTGTGTCACCTCCCTTGACCCTTGTGCATTTGGATTCAATCACTGCAATCAAATATGAAGTGTGAAATTTCTCTGAATCATACAGACACACATGCAATTTACTCAAAATGGCATGGAACTTATTTTTTACCATGATGAGGCATAGAATTTGTGCTGAAGCCAGAATAATTGGGACATCTTTTCATCTAGACACTGCAGGTAATATGTCATTTGCTCAAAAGTGTGTTACAGTCTTGCATTTGTAACAGAGATGGCCCCAGGAAGACACAGACCCTCTGGACCCTGGCAGTGTTTGCCTTCCAGATTACAGTATAGATCAGCCACACTGACATAACACAGAGGCCACCAGAAGTGGGTCAGCAGCCAGCTTGGTGTTCCCGAATGAAGCTGTAAAGACAGGAAGCACAACGTATATTTGAAAAATGCCATTCACTAACGGAGGTGTGAAAACAATCCACAGGTGATAATCATAATAGGAGAAAGCTTATGATATTATTGTTGGCATTATTATAGATCACCTAAATGATTTTGCTCTCTAATGATAATAATGGTATTTAACAGAATAGCTTTGTCTCATTTGCAACGAGGCTTCCTGTCACCTTGCTACCTATTTTGTCCAAAATAATGTATGAAATGAAACAACCTTTATTAGTCCCACAGTGGGGAAATTTCAAACATTACAGTAGCAAAGTGGATAGCAAAATATGAAGCAAATTTATATTATAAACAGATAATAAATAGCAGCAAGCAATATAAACACTATAAACAAGGAATATAGAAAAAATATAAATATGAACAATTTAAACAGCAGAAAATAACCTGTGCTGGTCACCATCATGTGACCAGCACAGAATACATGACTGTGTCTGTGAAGTTCCACAAGGTGTTGCTAACAGCAGTCCAGTCTTCTGAGAGGGGACCACCGTCAGACTCCTTCCCCTGTCCCACAACACTAATGTGGGTCAGGCTCAGTAGGACGGCTGCAGAGAACAGCTGCTCATTCACACCACCGGAGCTGCAGAGGTGCAAATCAGCAGTGCATACACAGTCAGTTCATCATAGCCAACCACACATGATGATTTGTTAATCATGCAGATCAACCTTGTATGCAGATTAGATGATGATGTCATCTAGAGACTTGTCGCTACTTTTGGGACGGGCAGTAGTGACTTTCTTTGCACAGGAGTTGGCACTAGTTCCATACATGAAACCACCAACTAGCTCAGTGAGCTGCTGCATTAAGATATTTTTTGTGGTTGTCAAGTATCATCTATCTTTATATATATCATGCTTATATTATTATCTTATCAAGGCTGCAGGTTGAATCTTTTCTTAACAATATTGCTAACTTAGATCTAATGATTTTAGATCATACTAATGATACAAGATAAAAGAGAATAATGCATTGAGTCACTTATAAATTTGGTTTGCTTTTGTTCTGTTTGTTTATAAAGACAAGAGATACCTGTGTAAGGTAAACTAAAGTTTTTACTAAAGTTTTTTTTTTGGCCCTCTAATAATGCTCATAACTGACAGAATGCCTATATCTTGAATGGGAAATTATTTTGAAAAACTGTGTCTATGGGCGCATCAATATGGCATCACTATGACCTCACTTTCTTACAATGACATCAGCAATCCAGTTTTTAATAGAGAGCAGTGGTTAGTGCTTTGCCCTGACCAGAACCTCATATGAGTATTTTCGGCAATTTTGACCTACATCAAAACCAAAAACCACAAAAAAAATAAATAAATAAATAAAGCTTAGCGTTGTCTGATCGAATTTTCTTTTTGCTTGATTTGCTCGCTTTTTTTTTTATCTTTGCAGGTGTTCTTCTCTCTGCACAGCTGTGTGGTTCTATTGAACAACGCAGTGGGTGCCACTGCTTGGTTACACGACCCCTGAGAAATAATCAATACACAACTTCTTTGTACCATCAAATGTAAACCACAGACACCATTGTTCAGTGTACAATCCAAACACAAAGTGCAGCCGACACTTAGAAATATTGATTGATAAGAAGTACCTTGTACCACAGTCATGCAGAAGTACCACAGCGCCGCTTAGCTTTGTCTCACTGAAATCGAAGGAGGCTGCAGTTTAACCTGAATTTTTGTTTGCTTATGCCTGTGGTCGACCTTCATCCCAAGTCTTCAATTATTTCATTTTTGAAAAAGTGTCACCCATTATCCAAACATCAGAGCTGATATGCCGCATTAGCATTTCATTTTCAAAGCATATTCATCCACACAGTTTAAGGTGTCACCACATCCCAGGCCCCCGGATTTCCTGAATGATAACTAAGCGAAAAAGTGATAAGATCAAACAGTAAACAGCGTTCTAAAGAGATCAGTGGGTTGGTGGCTTTGTTGCAGTCGAGTATGCTATGGTATTTGCAAATGTGAAAATGATATTCAGTCTGGTATGGCTGAAGAGTGGGGTGTCGGCACAAAAGCTCGGTATCTTATTCAACTCCTGCCGACAGTTACTACATCAAAGACAGCGGTTCCTTACACTAGCAGAAAGGCATAAGCTCCCGTCAAAGGATATTACTGAAGTTCTCTTATCTGCATGCTGTCATTCCTGCATTAGGATGGAAGTGGTATGGAAATGAGAGAGATGTAAAGAAAGAATATGAGGATGGACATTGCTCCTCTTAGCCATTTCTCGGGGATTATATGATCAGCCGGTGAACTGTGCATGTACTTGTACAATGGCACAATGTGCGCAAGGGGACAAAGACATTTGCACTATGACAGTAGTGTATGTAAATGTATTTTGGGAGGGAAATTCATCCTAAAATGCTTTGATGCTGTTAAATACATCGATTTGTGATGCGCCTTGCATTCGGGTGCCCATTTAATGTTCTGCTATTTCTGGCCAAACGTCACGTCAAGATCTTTCCCACAGCTACAGTGGAGTTTAATAGCAGGAAATGTTTCCGAGATCTGAAACATCAATGATAAATGTCAGGTTTTGGTGTCAGCTGCTCACAATCAAAAGAGCGAGGGTTTCTTTCCACAGCTGCCATTTTGCACCAACGTCTGACAGTCATACAGGGAAAAATCCATCGCAGAAGAGGCCCAGACGCACATTTCAGTAACACTGCATAATAACGTTCATTAACAATTGATCCACATGACATTCAAGAATATTTCAGAGATTACATCCCTACATCTATAAAGTCATTATAAATACGGTTAGAAATATGTGACTATTTACAATCATCATGAAATTATGAACATATCTGTAATAAGTTCACAAGTCATTTGTTAAGGAACATTATCATAGTGTTATCCCAATTTCTCCACTGACAGTACCCTCCATAGACCAGAATGCAATGCAGCTGGAGGACTTGTAACCACAGCCATTCTATAAGTGAAACCTGTGGTCTGAAAAGCACCAGGAGATGCTTTAGCAGACTGTTATCTTCAATACATTTGTCATTACATAATTCATTTTTGAGGGAGTATGGGGTCGTGCACACAGCTATGACAACATGTGACATTATGGTCAGCTTCTTACCAGCAGTAGATATAAAAATCCATATAGCTGGCTGCCTTATTGCTGGAACAAAATTATATATATATTTCTTGCTATTGCATTAAAGCAGATTTTTGATCTCAAAGCAAAATTGTCTGATAGAATATTGGATTGTAAGTTACCTGGTTGTGTTATGAGTCCACATGGTAGTGAAATACCCTCATGGACTGATAATCCAGAATTCAGACAAACAAACAAAGCAGGTTCTGCCAATATGAAGAACAAGTCCCAGTACCTAATTTTTATATAATTACAATTATCTCTGAAAGTACTCTCAGATTGTTTCTTCCTGGTGCAAGGGTACCATGCAGAAGTTTCCTGCAGACTACCTGCCGGATCTACTTTCCAAATCAAACGGGAGAATGACAAGAGCTGTTTAATTTCTCTAATAGATAATCAAAGCAAAATAAAAAAGAGCAAAATGAGAGAACAAAGATTTTTTTTTTTAATAAGGTGTGTGAGGGTGGTGAGGTTTTTCAGCAGCTGAGCAGTTTTAATTGGCAGCACTACGTTTGCTTTGACAGGTTCCACTGTCAAAGCAAACGATGACAACTACTGAGAAACTGTGAAGAATTCCGCCGGGGTCACAGATTTGTTGTAAGTGGCTGTAAATGGTAAACGTCATACTAGCCGTTCTGCTTTCCCCAATGTTTAAGAATGAACAGTCTGTGTATACTATATTAGATCATCTGTGATATAACTGCGTCCCTGTGTGCCGCCTCCTTCGAAGGTTGCGTTGACCACATATGTCACTGTCGCTTGACAAGGCTGACTAAAGTGTCATGTGTTTGTGGCCCAGATCAACATCCATTTCCCACAGCTGTCATTTTGTAAAGTTACAATGTGGGCAAGTAAAAAGGAAAGTGAGGGCACATACAAATACATTACAAATTAAAGCGGAAGTTGTTCTTCATAAGGTCATCCATTTTCATTTCATTCAGAATTAATACAAAATTAAAAGACGAAATTGTAAGTTAATGGTACATTTAAAATAAAGACCAAAAGTTTTCCAATTTTATTTTCACCCATTTTTTGAAAGTCAGTTATTGATCTTGTGGGGCTATGCTATGGGAAACCTGTGAAAACGCAAGGGGAATCCTCAGTAAACTGTGTGAGCAGTATTACTAGTGACATTAATTAAGGTTCCATTAGACCTACATGGAAGACAACCTTAATTAACATCATTACTAACACCTTTGTTTACCCTGCTATTCATGTCAGAATGGCTGCTGTGAACCAGGCCACTTCAGATGAGAGGGACGGTAGAGGTCAGAAAGATTCCCATCAATATGACTTGCAAGTGTTCATGTCAGTTGGAAAGTAGATGAAGTAAGCGTAAAATAGGCTAACATTACAACTCTGTCCTTCAAAAGCTAACACTTAACTCTTAATTTAAAGACATGGTAAACCCAAGTAAAAACAGGGATTTTCTTATTCAGTATCAAGGCTCATTTATGCTCAACAGATGAAAAGGAGCCGTAGCACCAGAGATCATGGGGGCACTGTGGCCAGTAGTTCAAGTGAGACTGGTGTATGGCCTACAGAAAAGAATATTCTGTCCTGTCGTGATGTGTTTGATGGCCTTCATAGATCACCGCCATCTGCAATGCTGCCTTTTCTTTCATCTCTTTCTGAGCAGGTCCATTATTACAACCTCCTCCGCCTTCGCCAAGTTATTTGGTTGTCAGAAACTTTCGACTCTGAGCTGCCCTCTAGTGGATTTACTGCTTAACATCCATGCCGACGTAAAGGACACATGGAATTATGTGAACAGTGAAGCTGGCACTTGCTAACACAGGATAGAAGGTATGGTTGAAGTGTCAATCAAACCGGGGTGGGTGTAATAAAAACTGAAGTTGTATTCTGATTGGATCGCTCCACTGTTTCACGTGGAAGTAACTTAAGTAAGTTTGAATCTGGAGAAAACAACCACCAGACCTCTCAGTCACAATGTCATGATGATTTCTTCACCCAATGATGACAATAAAACCATTTTAATGAAAAAAAAAACATTTTAGTTCACCATCCCTTGAACAAAATATTCTCTGAATTATGATAGGCAGA
The DNA here is from genome assembly GCF_902150065.1 of Myripristis murdjan. Taxonomy (NCBI): domain Eukaryota; kingdom Metazoa; phylum Chordata; class Actinopteri; order Holocentriformes; family Holocentridae; genus Myripristis; species Myripristis murdjan. The sequence goes on along the minus strand of NC_043981.1, from coordinate 2,123,579 downwards.
GTTGATTTAAAAGCATGCAGGAAAAAAATCAAATTTATTTACTTTTATTTTTACCAGATGGTTCTATGTTATTTACTGCCTGGTCAGGTATATTGGAGCTTTCAGAGAAACAGGAGCTTCCTAGTTCCTATATCGCTAGATGGTACGTTCAGTAGACACTGCATGACGGAGTGCGACATAGTTCTGGATTCTCCTGTATACGTCTGCTCTCAAGGGGATTGTCAACGGCACTGAAATGTAGGAAATCCCTAACTGAGGCTGATGAGCCATGTTGAAGGAAAGCAGGTACACCAATAGTGTAATTTCCCAAATCGCATCACAAAATAACAATAACTCCTGGATTGCAGCGAGCATTGTAGGGGATGATATCTGGCATTGTAGCAATATCTGGGGGTTAGAGGGGGTCCATTAAAAGTATTCTGCTGACAGACAAACCAAGGAGAGCCATTGCCATAACACCAATTAAGGCATGATCCCCTGTTAGTCTGGTTCTAATGAAATGAGTGTGTGTCTGATCGGGGTTTTCCTTTGATCCATGACTCAACATTTCAGAAATATTGATCCACTGTTAAAGTCTCCTTTAGCTACCTATGAACGAATGACATGATGCACAGTTTGAATGAGTTCTGAATGGCGGCTGCTACGGCATTTCAACACCTAGTCAATTTTGTTAAAGGTTATGCGACTGACACATTAAAATCAAAATGGGATTGTGGCTGTGGCCAAATCAAAATAAACCAGAGGCGTTTTCATGAAATCAGCTGAACACATCAGTGACAGTGCTGCTTTAAAATGCATGCTGTCTGGGTAGCAAAGACATCGATTTTTGTTCTGGGAAAACTGTGACATTTCTGAAGAACTTTACCTCCAGTGAAGCAATTCAGTTTTAGTTCAGTAATAAATATTTTACTTTAGCGAGAACTGGGAGACAGAAAATAGATAGTTCACATTTGTTTTATCTTGAAATTATAGGAAATTATGACGTTTATTTATCCTACTTTCCTTATGGTTGCTCATTTTGACATATTTAGTTAATAATCACGTCAAATGCATTTGTTGGAAATAAAGTGTGAAATTAGTTTTGAAAATGGAGTAATCATATTGCAGTTACAGTTGTCTGAGCTTATGAAAACAAAATGCGTCCATCATCCAATATTCATCATCTCCCTCCTCCTTCTCCTCCCCCTCCTCCTCCTCCTCCTTCACCACCTCATCTTCATCATTGTCTTAAAGGGGTGTGCCACGAAAATTAAAGAGTCATGTATGTTGTTCCTGTGGGCTAGGGGAGCGAAATCAATCAGAGAACGCCAACAGTTGTCTCCCCAGACGAGAAACTCCAAGCACTGATGTCATCAAGACAGAAAATTGTGTGGAGCAGCTCCAGATTGTGCGGGGGCTGATTTCTGGCCACAAAGTGTTTGTTTGAGTGTTTATACCCAAATGAGACTGATTCTGTGTTAATGTTGTCAGTCGGTGCCAAGAAATGTACTTGTATCCCAAGAAAATTCCCCTGGGAGCTCTTACATTCACCTTTAGTTCCAGGTGGGCCATTTTGATGCCAATGCAGTTTTACCTGCTCATGTACACAAATATTAAGCATTAGGAGGCATTATAACTACACTTTAAGAGCATTTTGGTGGATTATAGTTGTTATATGAGCTTGAGCTTGATACAATAAACACAAAAATAAGCACAATGAAAAACCAAAGTAGTAGTCATCATTTTGTTTCATTTTGCATGTCATAAAGTAGATTAGTATCTGTACAATTTGGCCTTTAGTGTTAAATCCGATGAAAAATATCAATGAGCTTTGTAAAATACCAAAAATAAAGGCTGTGTTGAAGAGAATAAGCTGTAGAGTCAGCTTTGGAGTATTAATCTGTAAGTCATTTTTAATGCTGATTTTTGGTAGCAAAATGTGGCCTGGATCCAGTTCTCATGGATCACCATGGCCATATTTTTGAATTATGTGACAATTTCTGAGGTCTGAAACTGCTCTCATTCCCACGGGCAGATTTGACTGGAATCTGTGTGAGATGCCTGATTGGCCGGTTGACAAATTCCCTAATGACGCCTTCACAGTGAGAGATTTGATTGGTTTAATGCTGACCAATGGTCTTGGCTCATAGGCGGGAGAAGCACTGACTTGGGTAAATTATCTCAAAACCCATAGAATTACAGTGGGCCTCACGGGGTCTGGAAACCAGGCTACACAAAACGCTAATCATTTCAGAAAACACACCACAGTGAGAGACTTCCTCACCATCTAAGCCTTTGTGTGGCAGCATTGTTTTTTTTTTGTTGTTGTTGTTTTTTTTGGTTTGTGTGTTTGTTTGTTTGTTTTGTTTTTTCAGATCTTCATATTTTGGATTTTTGACAAACCAAATTTAACCACCAATGTAGTTATGCCATTCATCAGCTCTCTTTGGACTTAATCCATTGAAATTTTTATTCAAAGCCATTTGATGCCATTCTTCAATGGCTGCAGCATCCCATCAAACTGAAAATATCTAGATTCCCTGTGCATCATTTTATACACATTTCCCTGGAATTCAGCCAGACATGTTTGATATCTCTGAAAAACTTGGGACCTCTACTAGAAATTAAAATGAAGTTCTAAAAATCGTGTTCAGAGTGGTATTCTCTGCAATCGTCACCACCAACATCACAACAGCACTGCAGGATATGACCCATTCCATGGCTTTTTTTCTTTTCTTTTTTTTTCATCCATGCTGTACTGTATATGGCTCTTTCAAAGCGACGGTCCTATAATACCACCAACTGGTTCACACACCATTTCTCCAGGCATCAGCAACAGGGGTTAAGGATCCCTGGTGTTCAGCTTGGATTCACCGCTACCGACCAAGTACGCGAGCAGCCACATATCTATTGAAAAAGCAATGGTGAATGAAGCTGGAGCCAACATGTGCGATGACCCAAGAGTACACCCACAGACACCTCATGAGCCAACAGAAAAGATCACTTTCCAGCTTCATCCATCCGGAAGCCCACACAAACAACTATATTGTTGCCAGACCTGAACCGAAGGTTAAAAGGTAAACTTTATGTTCCGCTGAGAGTGAGGCTGGAAAAGCGGCGCTGGCCTCGGCTCAGGCCGGCGGAGGTTGATTCTTACACTTACGTAAGGACAGAGTATTTGAACGCTGGATGCGGTGCACCAGACCACCAGAACGCAGCAAGCCTCGCCAACCGGAGCCAAGCATAGCCCGACGAAGTCAATGAACCAAAGAGCGGCCTCATTTGCATTATATCTGTGGGGTAGAGCATTCCCCAGATGCAAAGCTGATTAAAGAGTGATGTCGCTCAACAACTTGAGGGCAGAGAGAGAGAGAAGAGAGAGATGGCCGACCACCAAGCGGGCCAACGGTGCTTTGATGTTCTGAAGACACGAGCGTGGAGGCGTCGTCTGTTTGTTCTCTCCCTAATTAACCCGTCTGAATCATAATGAATGTGCATATGTTTTCACCAGAGCGCTCCTTGACTCAAATTCATAGGGGTTCTGAATTCATGTAATAGCCCTCTTTTAACAAACAATTCTTTCTGTTTGCACCGTGCCTTTGAATGTATGCATCACCATGTGTGCATTATGCTGTATGTAGAATACAAATCGTACTGCGTATACATTATTCTATGTGATTCTATGTATGGAGAATAAATCATGCTTTATGCTATAGTGAAAACCAAAGCCCCACTTTGGTTCCGTTAAACAGAATATTAATTGATATACAAGGCAAATATTAACAAGACATTACTGCTGCATTATTATGAGACCCACCAGTGCTCTGGGCAAGATGGCTACATGGTTAAGGTTAGGGTCATGGTTGGGTTAGGGTTCATGTCAAGCCTGTTGTAGTGAATGGGCAACAGGCCAACCGATGTCATTGCCAATCATTGCATTGGTGAGTACTTCTTTCCCAGAACCCTGGTGAGATCCATAATAACACTTTACAGACATGTCATTTACAGCTTATTGATATTCTACTGACCCCTTGTTAATATTCAACTTATATATATATACACTATATTACCAAAAGTATTCGCTCACCCATTCAAATGATCAGAATCAGGTGTCCTAATCACTTGGCCTGGCCACAGGTGTATAGAATCAAGCACTCAGGCATGCAGACTGTGAAACAAGACATTTGTGAAAGAATGGGACGCTCTCAGGAGCTCAGTGAATTCCAGCGTGGAACTGTCATAGGATGCCACCTGTGCAACAAATCCAGTCGTGAAATTTCCTCGCTCCTAAATATTCCACAGTCAACTGTCAGCTCTATTATAACAAAATGGAAGCGTTTGGGAACAACAGCAACTCAGCCACGAAGTGGTAGGCCACGTAAAGTGACGGAGAGGGGTCAGCGGATGCTGAAGCGCATAGTGCAAAGAGGTCGCCGACTTTCTGCACAGTCAATTGCTACAGAGCTACAAACTTCATGTGACCTTCAGATTAGCCCAAGTACAGTACGCAGAGAGCTTCATGGAATGAGTTTCCATGGCCGAGCAGCTGCAGCCAAGCCACACATCACCAAGTGCAATGCAAAGCGTCGGATGCAATGGTGTAAAGCACGCCGCCACTGGCCTCTAGAGCAGTGGAGACGCGTTCTCTGGAGTGATGAATCACGCTTTTCCATCTGGCAATCTGATGGACGAGTCTGGGTTTGGAGGTTGCCAGGAGAACGGTACATTTCAGACTGCATTGTGCCGACTGTGAAATTTGGTGGAGGAGGAATTATGGTGTGGGGTTGTTTTTCAGGAGCTGGGCTTGGCCCCTTAGTTCCAGTGAAAGGAACTTTGAATGCTTCAGGATACCAAAACATTTTGGACAATTCCATGCTCCCAACCTTGTGGGAACAGTTTGGAGCGGGCCCCTTCCTCTTCCAACATGACTGTGCACCAGTGCACAAAGCAAGGTCCATAAAGACATGGATGACAGAGTCTGGTGTGGATGAACTTGACTGGCCTGCACAGAGTCCTGACCTGAACCCGATAGAACACCTTTGGGATGAATTAGAGCGGAGACTGAGAGCCAGGCCTTCTCGACCAACATCAGTGTGTGACCTCACCAATGCGCTTTTGGAAGAATGGTCAAAAATTCCTATAAACACTCTCCTCAACCTTGTGGACAGTCTTCCCAGAAGAGTTGAAGCTGTAATAGCTGCAAAAGGTGGACCGACATCATATTGAACTCTATGGGTTAGGAATGGGATGGCACTTCAGTTCATAGTATGAGTAAAGGCAGGTGAGCGAATACTTTTGGTAATATAGTGTATATAAATTGACGTTTTGTTGAATATCTATGGGGAAAAATGCAGAAAAAAAGAATTTGTTGGCTATTCTCACTTAAGTTGAGAGCTTCAACATTTGCCAGGAGCAAGAGGTTTTTTTTTTTCAGCCCAGTTACTACATTAACAATGTTACAGTAACCAAGATTTCAGTACGCCTTCAATACTATTGCAATTCAATACTTTATTCTATTAACATTCAGTGCATTTATCAGATGTTTTCTGTGAGCTGGAATTTTATATTTTCTTTCTGTGTCAACTTCAAATGCGCAGAATATTTTAAATAGTTTAAAAGTAGAAGACAAACTAAACAGCACGCTGGCTTTTGAAAGTGGACTGCAGCCTTTAGATCTGAAAATATGCAAACAGCAGCGGTGCACCATGCCCTCAGCTGAACCTCAGACCACCTACTCTGGTTGACAAAACTGGTACCAGGTGCAAAGCATTTGGCAAAGACAGACATCCAGCTGACAAAATCAAAAAAACAAAAGTTGCTACAGAGATATCGAAGTCAGGCATGGTAACACACTGCTTAAAGGACCAGTCCAGTGATTCTGCAGGGCTGGTGCAATATCCACAAAATGTTCTCATGTTAATGTTTACCATATTTTAGAAGTCCGATATCATTTTTGCTACCTATTTCTTCCTCATGTTGAGCGAAGGAAGCGTCATCCTCCTCCTCTCCCTCAGTGCTCGCCAGTGAGTGAAAGCCAACCCCAGATTCACTCTTGTTGTGCAAAGAGCTTTCTCCACCTGGCGTCCTGCCTTACCAGATTTCCTTTTTTCCCCAATTCACGGTCTGCGTCCATGATTTTCGTAGCTTCCTACTGGATGCTGTGCTATCCATCTGGCCCTGCGCTGTGATTGGCTGGGAGCCACACACCCACTGCCCAAAGGCCAACACCCAGAAAAGTTCCAACCTCAGCAAAACAAGAAAATGCAGACAGAGTGCAGGATCTCTCACACCAACACACACTTCTAGTGGCTCAGAGGTGATAATTGAGGGGAATTATTTTTTTATGAGTCTATACATTATTCTTAAGAAAATCCGGCTCATTCTGCCTTTAAACTTCAACAGCCCTACACTATAGGTGCTGATTTCACTGCAAAGGAGAGACTAAACAGAGATCAGCTGCTGTCGTCTTTGAGTGGAATGGAAACCCTGCAGAATGTGTGGCTGTGTGATGGCACGCGTTTGATGGCTTTGGCACATGGCACAGCGCTTTAGATTAATGACGTGCCGTTGTACCTGAGTACCTGGGAGATATCACCTGTCAGAGCCACTGGACTTGACTGCATTCATTCATGATCATCACAAAAGCAGCCATTGAAACGTGGTGACAATGCAATCAAGCCATTAAAAGCTGCAAGGGACAGGATGCGGTGTTTGAGAGAATATACATACCTCCTATAATTGTAACCATGACAACTTCATTGCATTAAAGAAGAGTAGGGCATGCCATCCTGCCAATTAGAGATCCATTATTGAAGGGCAAATCACTTTCAGTAAGTACCTTGAGGCAAACCTATGAACTAGCACAATAAATAATGCCAGTGTCTCTGTTGCAATTATTTAGACATGTTTTGCATATCCCAATTATAGGACACTATGACACATTGATTTCATACTGTGTTTTGGGGGGGATTGAGGGACGAGGGGCACATCAAGTCATTTCGAAACCTGTCAGCTTTCATGTAGGAGTTGGTTGTCTCAAAGAGCCGCCGCACTCCACAAAGAGGATTAGTAGCTGTCCTGACACGGTTATATGTGTGCTTAGTATTGATTCCCGGTGTGATGTTTTCAGCATTTGCGCCTCACTTCCGTTTACTGGGCACGCTCGCTGAGGTGACGGAAACCACACGGCAGTGACACTGACAGGCTTTCATCAGTGGCCCTTGAAGGCAATTTGACTCCATCATCCACAATCACAGTGATCGATTGTCTATTAGATCATACTATATTTCTTCCCTGTCAATCCACATGAGTTTGAAGCCTACACATTACATGGCTGCATTTGATTAGTGTGGTAAAGCAGAAAGGACTACACCAGTGAATTTGCATGTTTAATCTATTATCTGATGTATATACTTCATGTTTTTCCCCAAAACAAATGGAATTATATTTTTCCTACCTAATCTAGCCATTTGATTCCATTTATTCCACTACAATGTGAAAAGGAACTTCTCATAAATTTCTTCACACCAGTATTCCATCACCACAATAAAGTTGTCTGCATCAGTTTTCCTAAAAACAGCAGCACTGTTGGGTTTTAATGGCTTGCAATTGGTCTCCGTTGAGAAACAGTCCCCAGGAAACATTTGCTTTACACAGCAAATTATCAGTTCCATAGTTAATGAATGCTGATGACTTTGGCAGATTATAAGGTGAATGTTTCAAGCTAAACTTCATATTTACAAACTGAGGGATTTTGATTATATGTTGAAATATGAAATCTTGCATGATTTTGCAAAATGGTTTGTTCCAATGTAAAAATGTGGGGAAATTGTGGTAAATGGGCCAAACATTCAAAATCACAGGAATGGTTCTTTAAAAAAAAAAAAAAAAAAAAAAAAAAAAATGTGTTTTTTAAGGACCCACTCAGGCATTGTTGATGGATCAGCGTTCTTGCTCAACATAACCAATAAACGTTGGCTTAAGCCTGTTTGAGTGTATTCCCCTGCTTTACAATGGAGGTCCGTTTTCTCATCCCCCCCGCCTCCCCCAATTGATTTGCTGGGGTTGGAATGAACATCATAACAGTTCATGCATTATACACTTGAGTTTGACAGTGGATACCGTCTGGAAAAACACCAGCCATGCTGAGAATCAGATTATGGTTATTTTTTTTCCCCTTCATCTTGATCTCCACCTTGATTTTTTTTATTGCACCGCTAGAATGTTGTCAGATATTCTGCACTGTGGCTCAGCTCAGGATGAGAATGTTCTTCACGATGTTTTGCAGAGAAATGGAGGCTTGTTGAAGGGCATTTATTGAAGGAATTTCCAGTCTAATTTCTCATAATATTACTCTTTATCAAATTCTAAATCTAATTCAACTGCAGCAGTTCAAATGCTTCAAGCAGCCTGACTGAAGGATTTTAGTTTTGCTGTTTGTCCTTAAAGTTAAATGATCACATTACTTAGTATGATTTTGCTTTGTTACACTGATTATAAGCAGCTCAGTAAAAGGCAAAGTTAATTTGTGCGAAATGACTTTACCAAACTATGACACAGTCAGTGTTAATCTTGACAGCCAATTTGTATATCATTTTAGTGTTTTGATTACATTGTTTTTTTTTTAATTTTAATCACATTTTAGTCATTTGACTTGGTTAGAATTGGTCTAGTTTCAGTCCACAAATACTACAGTGGCTAACACAGTGTTCTAATTCTAATGAATTATTTTAATAAAATTATTGTTGATCTCTTTTTTAAACTATCTGTAAGTGACCTTTATACACAGGTTAATCAACATTTTCTAATGCAGCCTCTTGTATTTTGTATCTAGTTTTTGTTATTATACTATATATGCTAAACTGAGGTCTGGAGCTGAGTTTTCATGTCTGTTTCTGCTCATACATTTATTGGGTAACAAAAATGTTATACATTTGGTCAGTTTCTGTGAAAAGAAGGTTTTGTTTTTTGTTTTTTGTTTTGGTTTTCATCTTGTTTTTGTCCTTGAAAAAGTGTAGCACACAGATACTTTCATTCACAGTTTTGGTCAAATTAACACCGGACGAAGTTTCACAGGTTGGACAGTGTGCTGTGTCTGGTCTCTGGCTGTATCTGCCTCTTTGGGATCGTGGTGCTGTGCTAATAAGGGCCTGGTTGGCTTTGTGCTGCGTCGCTATGACAGAGAGGTGCTTACTGTCAGATGGCTGGTTCACGTGCGGCTGGCAGCCCTGTGGAGGGTGACCTGCAGGACCCTGATGGATTTGATAGCCTGGCTTTTGGAGGACAGATGGCGTGTGCTGAGGTGACGGTAGTCGGATGCGGTGTGTGCACACGCACGCTTGTGTGTGTGTGTGCATGCGTGTGTGTGTGTGTGTGTAAGGGCAACTGATGAACAAGGGGATTTAATGCCTTGTGACCCAGATCCACCCAGCAGTGATGTGTTGTTGTAGGATTTCACTCTGTGTGTATTTATGTCAGGGCTGGGGAGTAATGGGTTACGTGCAGTGGCATTATGTAATTAAGTTACAAAATAGAGGGAGAGGAAAAATGATATACTTAAATTACCGTTACTATTACATTACCATTACCAGTCTAGAGATAATTTTTTTTAGATACAAAGAAACTGACCAAACTATGGTTCATGCTTCATCAGAGCGGCTCACCAACAGACAGCATAGTCACTCTACATTACCATATTTTATTATCAGCTTACTCCTCAGTTCTACATTTCCAATCATTTGAGTAAACTTTCTCACTTGAGTCAAGCCTCGGGAGTTTTGCATAATGCACCTTTAAAGGCACACGCCTCAGTTCTGATTGTATGGAACAAGAGCACCTGCAGTCTAAGCTTTCCACCCAAATTAAGAACTGCAGCTGTAAATAAGGAGGGAAAATGTGAACACAACCAAAGGGGGCACTTTTTCTTGAGTTCAAAAGCAGAACGACAATGTTTTTGTAGTGTTTGCCTCAAACACTAGGGGCACTCTTAACAAAAATCAAGAAGTGTAGTTAAATGAAAAGTTAGCGTTCGCTAGTTCACAGGATTTCAAACGTTTTCATATTCCGGACTCCCAGGCTCACAGTGATTAAGCAGGGACTCGGGTTTTAAGTGCCTTTTGAACTGGTGATCCTGATATGAAAAGATATTGTTTAGATCTCATACTCAAACAAAGACAAAACAATTCAAATCTTGTTTGTTTTTTGTGATAATCAAATGCAACCTCCAGCCAAAAGTCAATGAATCGATTAAAATCGAGAACACATAAAGTTTTCAATATTTATTTCCAGTGTGGTGACATTAAAACAATATTAAAATAATTATGAATGTTTTTAATTGTAACAATCTCTCGTGAAACAAACTGCAGTGAGTCATTTTGCTGACAACAGCGCAGGACAGATGCTGCATCAAAATGCTGCAATAAATATAGGAATTCTTCATAGAACGCACATGATCTGCAGTGAAATGATAAATAAATACAGCTGACGAAGTCAACATTTTTGGTCGTGCTTCAAGATGAAAATCTTAATTCATGCTGAAGAACTTTTAATAAAACATTCGCAGTAATCACATCGTTATGAGGTTCACGCTGGCTGGTTTAAATATTTAAGACTTTTCAAGCTTAGCCTGTTTAAAGCATTTCTTGGAAAGGTAGTCACATGTAGTAAGTTACATTGCTTTGATTGAGTAATTGAAATAGTTACTAGGGATAAACGATATGGTAAAAAAAAATGTTGCAATTAATTTTTCAGATAATGGGATATGATTAAGGATTTTGGTTGGACTGATTAAAATGATGGTGTGATTTCTGCTGTGGTCTGTACCAAAGAAACATGTTTTATTACGTCTCAAAATGCAGTTTTCTGAGCTCAGGGCTTCTCTGTAGGATACTTTACTTACACATATTTTACATTAATCCAAAAAATTGCAGCTCCTGTGATTTGGCCATTTGTGATTTTGATTATATTTCAGTGAATTATTCAGCCCTCATAGTTACATTACTGGTAAAGAGTAACCTCCTCAACGCTGGTTTGTGTGTTTACTTCAGTTGGACGCCTAAACATCCCCATTCTGCTGCACAGGATGTTTACACCCCTGCATTATCTGCTGTGAACACACAAATCCCTTTCGCCTCCTGCTTTTTCAAGCAGTATAGAAATCGTGCAAAGACTGGGAGCAACCGCTGCGACGTCGTGACAGTGTGTGTGTCGGAGCTACTCCCCCTCCATCACTGTCACTCGGCTGTCCCCCACCTGGACGAGCTGTCATTCCGATGGAGAGCCCCCTCCCGCCCCTCTCATCCCTTCACCCCCCCCCCATTACTTCCCTCCGTCCCGCCTGTCCTCCCCCACTCTTTGCTACAGTCTGTGGATTCGCCACACACAGGCTTGATACCTGTGACAGCTCTGTCACACATCATACACCCCTGCAATATGTACTCCATCGCCGGCAGAGGAGTCGGTGTAGTTGGTGGCAGAGGGGCTGCGTGCAGCTGCATGGGGTCAGAGCAGAAAGCTTGTTAGCCGCCCCGCAGGCCGGCCGCCGCTTGCGCACCCTCGCATTTCCTCCCGTTTTCTTTTCTTTCCGCAGATCCCTCTCCCGGATGACAAGTGCACGTGCCGAGATGCCGGCAAATTTACACTCGCCGCACCTCAGGACGCCCCTGTTTCTGCCCGGGCGCTTCGCATTGTGTCGTGTCTGCATTGCTGGCTGCGAAAATGATTTGAATTCTAATGTTTGTTATTAATTTATTACCCATGGAGGCGAATTAACTTGCATCCTCATTAGCACGCTGTCAAGGGATAGGCTCCATTACACATAAAAATATACCGAGATATTAGAGCAATATTAATCAAATCAACCTAATCGACTTGTTGTCCTTGTGCAAGTATCCTGAAGGTCGGATTTGAACCGTCGATATGACTAAGTGACTCCTTCAGCCTGTTTCCCAGGGGCTGTCATGCAGAGAAACAGCTACATGTTTCATTTCAGAAACTTATTCCTCTCCATGTGCCCTCATTCCGTCCTCTGCCGCATGCACATCTGATATGGCTGGCTGGGTTTCAGCGCCAATTTGGAAAACTGAGAGGGGGTTGACGTTCCCACTCAGCTCAGCTGAGCGAAGGCAAGAGGGGTGGGCAGAGCCACGGGGCCCGATAGGCAGATCATGCACAGCGCCTAGGGCCCCAGCTTCCTCAATATAGGGCCCCCATAACAAATCCAAACCACAAATCAGATGTTTATTTGGTAAGATACATATAAACCGAACATTTCATATATATTATATTGTCATGTATCATAACATTTATACATGTTATAACTATTCTAATTATTATGTAGTTATAAATTCTATATGTTAATTATATATGCTGTTAAAAATTATTAAGTTACCCCAAAAATGTATACTTCACACACACACACACACACACAAAAGTGAAATAAAAAGAACTGAAGTGAATTTTGTTGAGAGGGTGAAAGTCTCTCACGTTACATTGGCTACACTGATCTATTCATGGTGAAATGCAGGGGCAACCAAACGATTTTTTTTGCCACGGGCCCCCAAATATCTGGGGACGGCACTTGAGGTGGGGGAGGCAAAGGCAGAGAGGAGAGGGAATATTTTGAAGGGGAACGCACCCTGTAGGCCTTTGGGTTCCTTTGATTCCTCTCCGCTGGCTGTTTAGGAGGTTTGTTAGAGATTTCTGCATCGGGCTTGTCAGTCTCCTGGCAGAAGTGCGGGCATGTGTGTGTGTGTGTGTGTGTGTGTATGCACGATCATATGGAGCGCCTGCAATGATTTGGCTCTAATGATGTGAGTGTCAGAGCAGCTGCAGCCCGGCCCCTCCTGAATGTAAGCTAAGGAGAGGACAGACAGACAGACAGAGAGACGGTGGCCCTGACTCAGACCGACACATGGTTGGAGTGTGACAACTCCTGACGTTTATGAAGTGACAAACTCTTGAGAAGTCACACGCCTCAGGATTCGCCGTCACGCTCTGAGGTGAATGAGAAGAAATGAGCGTGCATCTCGCTGAGCTGATTTCTCCCGCTTTATGCCGCTTGTAAATTGATATTGAATCGCATCACTGTGGATATTGAATGCAAGGGAGTGTGCGATGTTGTGAGCCTCTTGTTATTGCTGTGTCAGAACAGCATGCACTTGATGTACAAGTCCATCAACTCGGGATACAGTCTGACTGAATCACGTTTCACCTGCCACCTCCATGTGCTGCTAACTAATTTGACACTTGCATTTCTTTTCTTCTCCTGTGATGCTGTGTTCAGATGGAATCAGGGGGACAGCAAACAGCAGCAGGCAATAGTACACCACAGGAAAAACAACAAACAACTACCACTGAATGGTAGGATAGCAAAAAACACGACAGGGCCATGGGTTGCTATGGTGATGTATTGTTTGCAGAAAAGAAGTGAAATCTTGTCCAACTGTTATTCTTTTGTTCTATATAGTTATATTCACTAATACTGGTAATTCATGTAGCAGAAAATGTCTATATTAAATTGAATTGTAACCCAATAGCTTTATATCCTCAAAACTAATGTCATAGCATACACTGCAAAAACATAAAATCTTACCAAGATTATTTGACTTATTTCAAGTCAAAAATGTCTTATTACTAGTCAAAATATCTCATTACACTTAAAATAAGACATGATCACCTCAGAAGTAAATTGTTTTTAGACTCTTTAGTCTCTTGTTTCAAGTGAAAATTTGCTTGAAACAAGTGAAAATTTGCTTGTTTCATTGGCAAAATTTGTTTCTTGTTTCTAGCTAATTTTCACTTATTTCACTTGTTTCAAGTGAATTTTCACTTGAAACAAGTGAAAATTGTCTAAAAACAAGTTACTTCTGAGGTGATCATGTCCTATTTTAAGTGTAATGAGATATTTTGTCTAGAAATAAGACATTTTTGACTTCAAATAAGACAAATAATCCTGGTAAGATTTTGCGTTTTTGCAGTGTAAAGAAAACAAAAATTAAAAAGTGGGGGGAAAAATCTTGTTTTATTAGTTTGTAAGATTTTGGTCATACTTCCAGGTTTTAAGGACGCAGAATCGTAAAAACTCAATTAACCATAATGAATTGTGCTTCACACCTCGGTCAGCTATGCCCCTCTGAAGGCTGACCAGTGGATGAGGATGTGTTTACCAGAAAGTTTGCCCAAAAACAATGGCTGGAATTCAACACGTCATTCCGAAAATCCCGATTCAAATGGAGTCGATGCTTTTTACATGGACCTTCAAGGCTAAAAATAATCGTGAGCGTGACCTACAGTCAACATGACTCAAGATGTTTTAACTGGGTGAACTGTCACTTTAACATAATCTACCATTGCAAATCAAAATGTTTATATCTCCATTGGATTTCAGTCCCAGGTCATATGATTCCCACTTGTTCTCATTCCCAGGGGGTCAAATACCAGCACTTTGTCATATCCTTCTGCGTCAAATGTGTCAGTATGAAATGAGGGGGATGGTTACATAGTGTAAAGAGAAAGAAAGTTGGGCTAGGGAGGGTAAGGGTGGATAGCAGGCATATCAGCCACTGGATCTTTAAGCCTTTAAGGACCTTTAAGCAAACGGGAAGTGAGACTGTGCTGTGTGTGACCAGGACCATGTGCACTCTCTGTGTTGGTGCTGCTTTTATGCCTAAACCTGACCTCCCCCTAACCTTAACCAAGTCGTTTTGTTGGCTAAACCAAAGCATGTGATGTGAAGTGTGGTAAAAGGGTGCCTTTGGCATCTGGTGCTAAGTGACGTGACAAAGACTTGACGCCCTGGGAATGACAATGCGTTGATCATTATGAGTACCGTTGCACCTAGATTATCCTCTTGTCATTGTCCCAATCCACTCTGTTTTCTGTGCTGTGGTGAGTTACATCACATCCCGCAAAAAGTTTCAATATGTTAACTTTGGATGACAGTGCCTTCTGCCACTGCCGTTACCGGCATCATCTGGTTTTACCATCCTGCTCTCATCCACGATAATGACCTCCAGTTTTCCATCTGCCATCTACCTGATTCCATCTGAATGCAGCATCAGTCTGCCATTTGCTCACGCAATAATGAAATTAATCACCTGATTAATCAAATTAATCTGAAGAGTTTCATTCTAAAATTAGATGTCCACTGATGGAAAAAAATGGCTCTAACGTGTAGAACATTTTACTGGCATAGATGTACAAAATGTTTCAATTAACAGCATCTTTGTAGGAAAAGAGTAATATTTCTGAAGAGTGAATAATCTGTGTTTTGCATTAATGATTATTAATTTTACATATTGCCACTTGAGATGAATTCAAATCTTAATCTGTTTTTAGAGGTTAATTGGCAAGGCGACTATTTGTCCCTGGAAATGTTAATTTACATAAAAACAAATTCTGTTGGGATATCACCAAGGAGGTGAGTCAGCCATCAGGGAATACAACATAAACAACAATAAATATTGGCTGTCCGAGCTGCTTGTATTGTTCAGGGAGGAGGAACAATCAAAAATGCTTTCATCATACATGTGTGGCTACGGCTAATGAGACATTTCCAAGCCGAGGAAAGACGCTTGCTTTATTTACTTACCTTAC
Source organism: Myripristis murdjan (assembly GCF_902150065.1). NCBI lineage: Eukaryota > Metazoa > Chordata > Actinopteri > Holocentriformes > Holocentridae > Myripristis > Myripristis murdjan. The sequence goes on along the minus strand of NC_043981.1, from coordinate 2,108,006 downwards.
AATGCCGTGCGTGCTGTAACGGCATCTTTTCCCATAGAAAATGCCTGCAGTATGGGGGACTTGTGCACGGGTGCTTGTGCTTGTGAATTGTTTGTGCAGTTCTGCAAGCTGTGCAAATGTCTCCCTGCGGATGTCAAATAGATTCTAATTAGCTCTGCAGAATTTAATGAACATACGCCGGTGGATCACTGGGGTAGCGCCCCGGCTGAATGAATGTGTAACCAATCGCACTTTCCACAGTTCAGAGGGGCTCACTGCAGCAAAGTGTCTTTCTGGCACACACACACTCACACTCACACTCTCTTTTATTCTTGCACATCTTTGACTATCCCTCTGCCTGTGTGCATCCCGGCGAGCGTTTAACGGATGGCAGCATGCAAGAGGAGTTCAACATCATATGGCACGATAAATATGAACATCAAAACAGCTTTGGAAACTATTTTCAACTGATATCAAAAGGATGTTTAGGTCCTGATGTCACCGAACGATGCAGGTAGCAGCTATAGATGTCTTCAGATGTCGTCTCAACTTTCATTTCGGTGCTATATTTACACGGCTGTTCAACATTGCTGCCGGCTGCCGGATCAACTCTGGTCAACGTCTGAATGTTTGCTCCGATCTGGGTCTCTCTCTCTCTCTCTCTGTCTTTCTTGCTTTCAGATTTTCACACTGATTCACCGCATTCAAACTTGTTTGCACTAGTTCAGGTTAGTTCAGCGGACGGCAGCTGCCTCTCCACTTGCATCAGCACGTGATCAGATCGTAAGTGGAAGAAAAACTTCAAAGCCGGCGCTCAGGAGCCTGCATGCCTCCGCCAACGCCAGGCAGTTTTCAAGATGTGACATTTTCACACCACATACTTGAGCGAATGAAACTTTTCATGCTTTTCATTGAGAGAATTTTTTTTGTTTGTCTGTTCAATCAATTCAAACGTCAAACAGTTACGTGTGTGCCGTTGATTCAGGGATTATTTCTGTTGCTGGAGTTGTACAATTTTTTTGTGATAAGCCACGCTTACCACCACATTCCTTTTGGTCCAGCTGGCATGAAAGATTAATCAGCTCGTCCTTGCCACATGATCAAGCTTTTCACAAAATCTTGCAGTTATGTTAGGTGAATCCATTTGGAAGTTACACACCTTTTTGTGATATTTCAATGAAGCCATGCCCCATCTTGGCCAATCGGCGTAATCGGCTCTTTCTTGGCCCACGACCAAACTTTCCATGAAATCCTGCCATTTGATGTGAATTTGTTGTGAAGTTACATGCCTCTTTGTGGTTTGTGACACCCACTATCACGGCCCCTTTTGACCAATCAGCATGAAAAGTTCATCAGTGCCTTCTTTGCCACAAAGTTTTGTCCATTCATAACCTTTTGAGATATCCTGCTAAACCACCTTCAGAGATGCTCAGAGGTGCTTTTGGCCACAGGAACATATAAATGCCACCTGGTGTTAAAATGCATCTCATATCCTTCATTGAGGGTAGATACCATCGCATCCAGCTGCTCTTTCCTTCAGCAAAATGCCACACATGTCACTTTGAATATTTATTTGAATATTTGGTTTGTCTTTACTTGTCCTGGTTGAATTTGTAAACTGCAGTTTATTTCTATTAGCGTACCTCCTATATGTGGACCGGAGTCTCAAAGTGTTCCCACATTGTTGTTAATACAGCCGAACCCATCTCTGACTACTCCTGTTTTGGATGATTGGATTTCCACTGTGCCTTGGGTGCATTTGAAATGTTTTTGCTCTATTTGATTACAGTCTGATCCTCTAAGGTGTCAAAGGGGCCAAAATGTGATTGCATTGAGTCAGAAATGGAACTCTAGCATTCACATCTGACAAGGAAATGAATACAAATCAAAGACGGGGAGGAGGAGGAGGAGAGGCGTGAGGCGGCACAGACACTGAGCACTGATGGCTGGATTGTCAGGATACTTGTGGATGGGGAACAAACAAGTTGAGGAGTCTTACAGAGCGTAAATATTGCAAAAGGAAGCGATGTGTAAAGCAGTCCACGGTTTGGCAAGAAAAAGAGAAATCGGCTTTCATAGTAGAGCCAGGTGTAAAGGCTGCAGGATCCAGCTGTGCCCTGTCTGTACTGTTAATGCCTCATGTAAGAGGGGCATTAAACCACTGGACTGCAACACACATTATTCACACACACATTTAATACACTGTGGATTTCTTTGTGTTTTTTGTGCTCAAAGCTCACTGGTCCTGGATAAGCATAAAAACGAATGAAAATGAACTCGCGCGCCGTTGCCTTTGATGCTGCGAAACAGGCATCTTTCATCGTCAAAGTAAACAACATGGAGGAGACATTTTGCCTCCATATTGGGAGGGAAGTCAGATCTCATCAAAAGGAGCCTTGCTAAAAAATGATAAAAAACCAAGACACCAGATGCATATTGTTTACCAGGATCAAATAGTCCCCAAATAATTGAGCGGAACAACATCTGTGTGTGCCTGGTGCTGTTTGAACCATCGAGAGGCTGCGATTCAGAGGCTGCTGCCGTCTGATGAGTCACTTCAACCCCCCATTAAAGAAGACCCAGGCACCTTTATTTTCTCTCGGTCTATTGTTAGCCACTGGTTTATTAAGCTGACCTGAGATCACCTTGCACTTCAACAACGACAGTCTATAATGTTTTTCCCTATTGCCATAACGTCCCACTGATGTATTGTCCATAGTGAAAATGAATTATAATTCAAGAGATCTGTAATTACAATCCGACTACCACTAGAATGGTAAATATATTTGTACTTTATTATAGTTAGAGTCAAAATATCTTTTAAGATCTCTTGAATTATAATTAATTTGCCAGTTTTCACAGCTTGTTTTGATTTAGTTTTGGTCTTTTAACTAAAATGCATTTTAGTTAGTTACTCTTAAAAACTTTGGGTATGGATTAAGTTTAAGTCCAACACATTTTTCCTCTTCCTCATTAACCCCTTACTGCCTGAATTTATTTACAATTATCTGCAAAAATAAATTGTTTGTGTTTTTGCCTTCAAGCAGATGCTAAATTATTGGTGGTAGAGTGCTTCCAATCCAATTCTTGGTATGTGTGAAATATGCATCAACAGCATCAGTGGGATACATACACCACCTCGGCTGCATTAAGACTGGAAGAGGTTTGAAGCAAATTCGCAACAATAGTCTACAAGGGGTTAAATGAGGTTATTTGTTAGTGACCTTTACACACAGATTGATCTGCATTCCTTATTTATGCTTCTTCTGTTTTGTATGTAGGTTTGTGGTCAGGAGTTATATTTTCCTTTGCCTTTTTTGAACATTGTCCTCTGATTTTTATTTATTGATGAAAATGACATCATGTTTTTGTCAACAGAGGCTAATTTCTGTTGAGTTTTTGTAGTTTTCATCCTTGAAGGAGTTGACAAATCCTTTTCGCCATAGTTTTCGTTAACCTGTCAATCGGTGTGATTGACAGTGACGTCACACGTCACATTTGATCAAATTATTTCAATTGTATGAAAATGAATTTTAATTTGAACAATTGTCAGTGTAGCAGATTACTTTTCGTACGACTTTGTTGTAATGCATTGGTAATTCCATAATTATGCTGTGTTTTGTCTTTTCCCTTTAGATTTCTTACTTCTTACTTTTAGGCAGCCTGTATGACATCTGGCCAGGGACTGCAGATGAAAACTTGCCTTTCCTATAAAATCCTATATAGGGGCTTATACAGTATTATACACAGCATTTTGACAGATATTGGTTCTCTGTCTCTGAGTTGTCTTATTGAAAACAATGAATTGTATAACTTGTTGGAGGTGAGACAAGCCCTCAGCCGGACAGGCAGTCGTGGCCTCTCACTTAATAAATACATCAGTGGGTTTTACTGGTGACGGGCGGAAAAAAAAGCCAAATTACATCGGTGTTATCCTTTAATATAGCTTCAAAAAATCCCTGGTCTGTGCAGAGCATAGCCTAGCCAACCACAGCTAATCTGCAGCTTAAGTGTAAAAAAGAGAGGTCAAGGAACTTGTAGAGGAATGTCCACATTTGTCTTTTTCAGTCATAATCATAATGCCATTTGGAGTGTGAGTCACCGCCGAGCCGTCATCCAAAATCTGCCAGATGATACGACCCCCCGACTGCAGCGGCGTGGGCTGATGCACTCTGACAGCTGTGGTGTGTTTGTTTCCCTGCTTTACTGTCAATCACAGGATATTATGTGTAACACCAGGCAACCACGTGCCCCAGATGTGCCCTCATGCTTTACCATAATCACCGACGCCGGCCGCACAAAATGTCCGACTTTGATTGTTTTTTTTTTGTTTTTTTTTTTTTTTGTTTTTTCAAATTTCACCTTCCTCTTGTATCTCCTGTCGTTTCTGTGATCCTGCTTGTTAAAATGTGCTCTGACCCAGCCGGGGACATTCACATCTGATGGACGCCGGGTCTCAACATGGCTCCGAATGAGCTCGGCTGACCTTCCCAAGCTTATCCCAAACCATTTCCTTCCCATCACTCCCTTTGATAATTAACGTTTCATCTGGGGGCCGCAGGAGAGATTATCTTCTGGACAGAGAGCACAATTAACCGCTATTACTGTCATGTTGTCACTGTGCTCTGCCTCTCTCCTGAGGACTTTTACTCTGAGCTCACTGCCTTTTGCGTCTCCGTGCTGCGAGTGAAATTACAGATAAAGCCTTTGAGAATCAGCCTTTGCATGTTATTCCTATGATTTCCCTTAAATCAATATTCGCGATTGCAAACAACTGTCTCCTAAAGCGAGAAAACCAGAGAAGCGAGCCTCTAATCTGCGTGGCGCAGAGCCGCTCCATTTACAATTAATTTGGGACCGACTGTGTGGTCTCGCCGTGTTTTTGTTTGAGTTTTAATGCCCGAATCATGATCTCTCATTTTAATGCTGAATGTTATGAACCAGAAAATTGTGCCCACAACCCCATGAAACCACCCAAAGTTCTCCCAGAGTCCAGAAAGTCAGAGCGCCTTTCTGTTGCAGGGGGAGCAGCGTTTGATTTTCTGTCTCGGTGTCTCTTTGGTTAGTCTTTGGCTTTGGGGGAGATCTGCTCATATTTGACCGAGTCGACGAGGTAACTCCACTGAGTGAAAAAATAGTAGATATTTTAGTTACAATGTTTACTAATGTTTGGTAATGCTATAGGGGAGAGTGGGGTAAGTAGTGCCAATATTTACTTAAAGTGCCTTTAAAGCGAGGGGATTACAATAATGCCTCCAACTAAAATATGCACATATAGTTTAGGATGTTGTGCATCCCTGGGAACAATCACTTTGGATCTTATATAAACTGTTTGAGAAATATAGCTTTAGTAAAAAAAAGCGGGGTAAATTGTGCCATTTGAGAGAATACACTGGGGTAAATTGTGCCATTGATAACTGAAGTAAAACAGATCATTTTAACCTCACAAATGATAATGCTATATAAAATCAAAACGAATTCAATACAAAAATATTTATTTAACATTTATTTATTATTTTAACAAGATCACAGGCCACTTTTCTATAACGAGGCCGAGCGCCACATGAACACATACCCAGAACAAAATAAAAATTCCAAAATGAGCACCTGCAAATCATCTTCATCTGAATCTGAATAGTTTTAGTGATCAAAGGTAAGAAGGCAATGTACAATAACAATAAAATACAATAAAGTAATATATAGTATATAATCACAAGTTGTGCCACTGGCACAACTTACCCCAGGCCCTTTGGCACAAATTACCCCAAGCCCACCATTTTGAAAAAAATGCATCCCCCAGCTGTTTTGAGCTAACATCATGCTAACTGTATAGACTCATGGTGTAGCTTACTAAAGTACTAAAACCTGTGTGAACTGTTTTCAAAGTTTTTGATAATTGTTCAAACACAGCAATCAAAAAACCTTGATCATAGAAATTTTACTTTGGAGGGCAAAAAAATGTTTTTTGAACTGAAATGTTCTTACCTCTGAAGCCATGTGTCTCCCTTCTTTACAGGATGAGTGAAATGGATGCCTCTTCAAAAATATGTGCTCACATGACCAACTTCTTCTATGGTTTTCTAGATAACTACTGGCACTACTTGCCCCTTGGCACAAATTACCCCACTCTCCCCTAAACACACGAACACAATAACTATGCAATATTAAGCATAGATAGAGACATGATATTTGGTTCATCATGCTCACACCAACACACACACCCTGGACAGGCACAGTGTAATACAAATGCAGCAGGAGCGAGGTTACACACACAGGAGGAAAGTGTGTCGTCTCGCCCTGCTTCATAGATCAAGTCCTCTTGTTTTCATTCATTCATTCATTCTCAGGATATTTCAGTTCACTAAATTAAAAAATAGACATTAGAAAAAAAAAGAACGAACTGAAATGATAGTGTGTACTTAAAAAACTATGGAAAATAAATTAAAAATACACACTAATTCTCCATTGTTTTAGTCATTATCAGTTTGGTCAGACGTTGCTGCTGATGTTTCCAGTCTCCATGAAATGACCTCATGACTTCCTGTAAAACAGAGTATCTGAAGTGATGACATCATCCTGCACTAAAGGGTGTCAATTAAAATTTCAACCAACTAAACCTTCACAAATCTGTAAACATCCTCTCTCACCCTCCTGTTTCTTCAAATAAAGCTGTGTTTCTCTTCCAGACTGAGATCCTAGTCGTGTGAGAGCCAACCAAACATCCTGTTTCAACAGGAAATACGTCAAATCAAGAAAGTAACGACCCCGGTGATGAGTCCATCACCGGGGTCTTAAGTGAGACAGTCCACATGACAGGCAGTCAGTGAGTGAAGTGTTTGTACTGTAATACCTATTCTGACCTTTTTAAATCTTGCTCCTGACGAACATCCCCTAGATTATAAATAATAATAATAACAAGAAGAAGAAGAAAATGAAAACTAATATAAACTAAACTAAAACAGTTAGTTAAAAACTAAACAGAAACGAGCAAACTGCCTCAGGAAAGTAAGTGAAACTAAACTGAGTTGAAATAAAAATTTAAAAAAAACTTATGAAAAATACAAAACTATAATAAATCTGATTCATTCACTGTTTTGCTTTGAAATCCATAGCTGTCCTCTTGTTTGAGGGAGCTCAGCTTGCCGCCGCTGTGTGTTTAGGTGCCACTGTGGCGGTGCTGCCTCGCCCTGATGGCTGTCATTAGCTAGTGTGCAGCCTCAGAGGCAGTTTGTCTCTGTCCTGACTCTCACGCGTGCCGGCCTTTATTCCTCGAGCTGAGTCTTCCTCGTTGGTTTGGATCTCTGTGTGTTCATCTGGACCCCGCCTTTGTCTTCCCCTCAGACTCGCGCTTGCCCGTTCTCCTGCCTCACCTCCTGCGTGCTAAACTACTGCAAGAACATGGACTTTGATTTTGCCCGGTGATGGCTTTGAACTTCCCACCTGTCTGCTGCCTCTTGACTGTGCACTTGGGTCCAGCACCTCTCTGCTAAACCAAGACTCAAGCACCACACTTCAATCCAGTTCTCACACACTGGCACTGGATTGGTGTATTTCTCTTTTGTACAGCTGCACACTTTTCCTGCACTACGTTTCAGAGCAAAACATTGCACTTTACCGCACTACATCGAACAAGAAAACAGAAATTACAGCGTTACTAGTAGCCCTTTCATTTGCTTTTACTGTCTGTGAGCATGGTCGCTCTCATTATAAGATTGATATTCCAACTCTCCATCACATCAAGCATGCACCAATACTCACGCCTCGCTCAGCGTCCTGCAACTCCACGTTCAAAAATAACAAAAACAAAAAAGTCCCAACAACAGTTCTCCATTTGCAGCGTGTGCAGTGTTATGAAAGTGAAAACGTGTGCTGACTCATATGGCACTATGGCTGCCGAACATTTTGTGCTCAAAGCTCAAGCACTTGGCATGAGGCCAGGCCGCTGTTTGTCCGCAGCCTTGTAGTGCCATTTTGTGTTATTTGTGTCATTCATGCTGCTCGGCTGTCATCTGATAATGTTAGTTTTTAACGTGTGTACAGTGACATGCTGTGGCATTTAGATAACGCATTCATGGCATTTCAGGATTGGGTAAAAGTGCATTTCATATTTCAGTTCTGATGCTTCGTGGAGATTAAATCAGTTCTAGTTGGTTCCAATGGAACAAAGTGGCTGTGCTGTGGCGATACAAAACCTATTGCTGCTGGCTGAAAGTCTCAAAAAATGTCATTTGGGAAAAACACTGTTGCTCCCACATATTTTTGAGTTTATCCGATGGATGTCATAAACCCAAGGGTGGTCATTTTTAATTTTGGCATGTTTAAGCAAATTGTCACTTTGGAATAATAAGGGTCCATCTGACATTTGAGTTATTCATATATTCTGTGACAACTTCTTGAAGTTTTACCCATTTGTGGACTATAAATTTATTTATTTATTTATTTTAGAGAGAGTTGCCCTGATTATTAGTTTCGCTATATGAGATGCAAAAACTAAGTTGTGCTTATTAGGGGATCAAAGAAAATATATATCAGTTGCTGAATTGTTTGTAATTATGGTACAGGCACTGGTACAGCCACTTGACCCATATTGAGATTTTGGAAAACTGATTTGAAAGAGAGGTCCAATGTAATGACAAGAACAGCCTCATATGAAGCTGAAAAAAATAAATAGTATAAAGCAGGAAAAGGCAGCATCCTGGGACCATTTTTGGAAATGTATATATAAATTTATGAACTCACAATGTGAACGTTCAGATTTTCCTTTCGTTATTTCAGATTCTTTTCTGATGTGATTTGTAAAATAAGCCACAAGGAAATGTGACATTGAACTGTTGTGCCACACCACACCAATCAATTAAAAAAAACTTAAATCAATGAGATCAAATCAGTTAGAGTTAAAATATGAAATGCAAGTGCACAGGATGCCACCCTAAAGTGAACTTTAAAGATTCATAATAATATTAAAAACATGTTTATAGTCAGTCCTCCATTTTTCCAGTGGCTTTAAAAGACGGAAAGCGCGGTCAGCTGTAAGACATGCCGTCTCTCTGCCATTCAAACCTGGGTTGTGTCCAGTCTGTGCTTTGTCGGGAGTGACCTACATTAAGCTCCCGGCCCTTGTCGAGGCAGCATTAATACAAATAAGAGAAGGGAGGAGGAGGAGGGGGATTAATGCATTCCTCCCAGAGCAAAGGGAATGCTGTGCTGATGATGAAGCTCCACCTCAGGGCCCAGTGAGACATCACAATGTCACTGTCAGCGCTGCAGAAGCCTTATCTCCAAACAGTGTTGTTCTCTTTCACATATTGCACTGCATCATGTGTCTTAAGCTTTTTTTTTTTTTTTTTTTTTTTTTTTAAATCTGATGAAGTCCCCTGCGGTTAAAAGGATAAAATAATCCATGACATTTTTCACATAAGCAAATGTCCACTTTGATACTCTTTATCGTGACATACACGACAGCAGTTCAACCTACTAATGCTTTCATTTTGTAGTTTTTGGTTCAGAGCCCAGTGAGCAATATGTAAACTGTGAGCAGCCCGTCTGGGTGTTGACATATGGGCCACTTTGACACGATAGGGACAATGGAAATTAACTTAGCATCATTTCAAGTGGTTACAAAAACAAACCTACAAATAGTAATGCACTATATTTCAGTCAAACATTTTTTTAGGAAAATCCTACTCATTCTGCCCTTAACAAAACTGACAGCTGAGAGCAATGGCAGCTTAGTCAGGTATTAAGTCTACATACATCTTTAAATTTGTTTAGGCCATCCTGTAAATCTCACTTTAAGGTCTAACTAAACCCCAAACCCAAATCTCTGACATCTGCCCTCTAAATAAACATAGCGTGCCTTTTTTTTTTTTTTTGGTGGCAGGTGATGTGACCACCAACCAGAGAACAACAGGTGGTGACATCACCTGCCAGCAAACACCAGGCATCCTGCTTTACACTATTAGAGGTCAGACTTCAAAGAGATTTGGATTTGGGATTTTGGGATTTTATGCTTTAACGAATTCCACATTTTAGAGCCCTAATAATGTGTTAACACTTTACAATAAGAGTACAACAATTAACATTGGTTTAACGTTAACTAATGTTAATGTCATAATGGTTAATTAACTGTTAGTTAATGATTATTATGGCATTTACTAATGTTAATAATATCTACAATAACCCTTAAATAACATATAAATTAATACCTTAGCATGAACAGCATTAGTACATGAGTCTTAGACACATTTGTTAACGTTAGTTAACTGTTACTTAATGTTTATTAAGTTTATAATAACTTTAAGTTTATTAATGTTTATTATAACCCTACGTTAATTGTTGTACTCTTATTCTAAAGTGTTTCCAATAATTTCAGCGCTTGTAGTCAGACTGTTTTGTTGCTATTATTTTGTGTAACGAAATTGGTCAGAAATCACATTTCAAGTGGCATTAAAAAGGTCTTAAAAATACTGAATAAAATTGATGAAACCTGCATCAACCTTCCATGACCAGCTTGTGGCTAACCCTAACCCTTTACCTAAAAAATAAGCCAAAGTGACCACCTAAAATGTAAAAAAAAAAAAATCTGTCACCCACTGAGGGAAAAAAGTTGGCATTGGAGTTGAGCAATCAGAAGAAAATGGACCTTTTGGGAGGGGGACCTTAAAGTGACTCAGACAGAAGATGAACTGGGGGGCTAATACAAGTTTTTAAAGCTTTGAATCATGTAGAGTTACTCTTGTGGAATCCCAGAATAAAACCTAGAGCTGCAAATGAGCACAATAGGTCCCCTTTAGACTGTAAGCTTTTGATTGGGAAAAAAAAAATCTTAATGCATTCACCAAACCCGCTGACAATAATTCATTAATTCTTTCATTGATTCATTTTCCAAACTGTTTATCCATAAGGGTCGTGGGCAGTGCTGGGGCCTGTCCCAGCGCTCACTGGGTGGCAGGCACCAGAGCGCCCCGCACAGGTCGCCGCTCCATCACAGGGATGACAGTAATTGAGCTGTAATAATTATTATCTCTTTGCTTTGGGTGGATCACAAGTTCTGAACACTGGCTTTGACTTATTAAAGCAACGTCTGGAAAAGTTTCATCAGCCAAGCACTTAGTCCAGCTCCCATCCTGCAACAACTGCCATCATTTGTTTAAATCAACCGTTAGCAATTCTGTAAGAGTGAGTGTCATTTTTTTTTTCTTTCTTTGTAATGTTAGACATTAGACATTTCATTTTGCTGAAAATATTCCTCTGTTTTACTTAAGTGTCCAGTGCTTTTCCATTTTCTGAATTGCCTGGACTCCTCTGGCTCTGATTTCAGCAGTGACTCTTTTATAGACGCAGCAGGGGTAAAATATCCAATGGATTCCCATGTCTTCGGCCTAAATTAAAGCAATATTTCATTATGTTTCACCCTTACACTTAAAGCGCCGTCAATATTTTACATCATGAACTTGTCAGCGGAATGAATGGTCAAACTGAGAACTATATGTGACTGATTGAAACTAACACAGCACATCGAGCATAGATCACGCTGTGTTCACAACCCTTTCTTTCCATCTGTCACTCCTCCTGCATTTCTAATGGCGCAAACAAGGACTTCCAGTGATTCATGCGTCACAGTGATTTTATTTTAACCTCACCCTCAAAACACCAACCAAGATCTGTCATGTTCTACGTCTTATTTTTCAAGAAATACAAGTTGGATATCAAAAGCCATTTATGGTATTTATAAAGGACATTTGTCAGAGGATGTATCAGTATGGTAATCGACGACGAGTCTGTCTGAAGCGTCCTCCTCTGTTATCCATCTTGTCAATTTGAGCACTTGCACAGATATAATTGAGCACTGGAACTTCATATTGCTAAACTAACATAATGCACGATGCTATTTATTGTTATCATTTTACATTTCAAGTGCTCTCTCGGTCTCTTTGGCTTCAGATAAGTCAGATAAGACCCTTTTTTTTCTTTATTTTATTTATTCATTCATTTATTTATTTATGCATTTATGTTATTAATTTACTTATTGAGAAGCTTGTCCACGATGCATCTCCAGGCGATAGGCTTAGTAATGTATTCAGCCTATTTTCAGGACATGGCGCTTTGAAATAGAAGCTTTGACTAATCTTCACACATCCTGGGGAGCGCCTGGTAGGCACGCGTCTCTCTTCAGTTTTCCTTTATGGGGACAGATGGGGGAGGGGTTGTGCGGGGTTGCAAGACAGCAGGAGAGAAGTGAGAGACTGAGGTTGTTTTTTTTTTTTTCTTCTTCTTGCTGCGGAGGGGTTTAAGGTGAGGGAGGGAGAGGCGCTGAGGGGAGCGAGGGCCGCCAGAGCCTGCGGTCATCCTACAGGGTGCGTTCGATTGCCAGGGGCCTTGTAATCCACCAGCTCCCCATCACCCCCTCCACCTTCACCATGACAAACTGGATCTGCTCTCTATCAAAGAGCCACAGGCTACCTTTCCTCTTTTCCACCCTTCTCTCCCACCGGTCCTCATCCCATTTGTCATTTTTCACTGACTCCGTCTTGGTCGTCTCACAGGGAGTTGCTGCCCAGCTGCCAGGCTTGGCCGTAGCGCTCCCGGGCCTGGCAAGGAGGACCACCAGTTACCCTTGTGGCAGTATTTAGGAAGCCGCGTAATGGGTTTAGGCACATTTGCTAATTTGTCAACAAGTTTCTGATTTCGAGGACGCCGCCAAGCTGGTCGGACTGGCACTTGGCTGGAAGAGATTTCTATTTAAGGACTTCAATTCTTGAGCCACGGTTGAAATCGAATTCAAAGGCCCTTCACATGCTTGACACATGCTATTGGTTTCGTAGAGACTGAAGGAGCAAACACAATGTTCAGAAGCTTACAAGTGGGCTTAGACTGATATGCCATTAGTCTGGGTTTCAATCAAAAGCACAGGTTTCATTTCAACACTGGGAGTAACAGGGGACAAAATCATTAAAAAAAAAAAAAAAAAAATCTTCTGAAGTTTCATAACAGATTTTTGTTGTTATTTGATCACAGATCAAATTCTGGCATGTAGATAGATTATTCTGATGCGTTTACTTATGTTTTTTAGCTTTTGAAATTTGACATTGGTGGAATTCTACTTAATAAGCCCAACACAAGACTGGTTGTGCAACGTTATCTAGTGCAGCACAAAGGTTAAGGTAGCAATTTGTGATCATATTGGCTCATACTATAACTCTAAAGCTTTAATGAGGCTATTTATTCATTGAGAGTACACCCTGCTGGTTCTGTGAAATACCGTAGATAAAGTAGATGAATTCAGGCGAGAGCTTTGATCTGTTATTGATTTCACCAATTAAACTCTCTTAAATCAGGAAGGGGCCAGGTTAAAAGGGGATTCTCACCCTTCACACAATAGAGATATGCATTATGCAGCAGGAGGTGAGATTCATAATTTGGAAAGTGTTCATAATATTTCAGATTTTCATTCAAAATTACATCAATGCCAAAACTAAAAAGATGGCACTCCTTAGAGTATATACCTCTGCTAAGGCTATGCAATTCTCAATATAAATCAAAGATTCCCCACATCACATTGACTGAATTAAATTTGGTCAGTTGTTAATTTTGCCAGTTAGACTTTTTTCATGTTTTTAACTGAAGGTGATGCTGAGTATATCCAAATATTAAACCAGTGTGTGTGTGTGTGTGTGTGTGTGTGTGTGTGTGTGTGTTTCTATTGCTGGAGTTACACACCTTTTGTGATCAGCAACGCCCACCCCCACGCCCGCTTTGAGCAATCATCATGAAAAGCTGATCAGCTCTTTCTTGGCCCATGACTAACCTTTCAACAAAGGTTCATTGATAACTTTGGAGTGGAGAGAAAACAGAGCCCTCGTCTAACTCCACAGGCAGAGGTAATCCAACAACAGCAACTTGCAAACCTGAGATGATTTGCTCTTCCTTTCTCTGTTTTTGTCCATCCAGGGTTTCTAAGCACAGGAGACCAGGCAGCCAAGGGGAACTATGGACTGCTGGATCAAATTCAGGCTCTCAGGTGGATTAAAGAAAATATCCAGGCCTTCAAAGGAGACCCTAAGAGAGTGACCATCTTTGGCTCGGGTGCCGGAGCATCATGCGTCAGCTTACTTACCCTCTCACATTACTCAGAAGGTATTTCCATCCTGTCCTGTCTGTCCGTCCTGGTTCAAAGGCAACGGTCAGACACACACTTTCGACCATTGCCTCATTTTGCTGTATTTCTGCTATTCCTCATGTGATGAAAAGCTTCAGTACAGTGTGGACTTCACACTGAGGGGGCATTAAAGGACCATCCCAGTGATTTTGAATGTTTGGCCCATTTACTACAAGTTCTTTACATGTTACATTGCAACAAACTATTTTGCATGTCATGCGACAAAACTAAAGATTTCACAACATATAATCAAAATCCTTCCATTTGAAAATTTGAGTTTGCTTGAAAGACCCACCTTATAATGTTCTGCTTGTGTAGCTAACAAAGTCCCCGCCATTCATGGAACAAAATAATATTGGAGTTCTAAACTACAGCTGCTTACTTTCTACATTTTATAGAAATTACGTTAACGTGGCATCACTGGTATGGTCCTTAAACACCAAGCTCTTGAGTTTTAGTTTGGTTTGTTTTGGCCAAAAAAGAAACCCAACCTTTAGGTGTGACTGCACCATGAAGCAGCCAATCGATAGAAATGCAAGGTAACTATCTGAAAACTGTTTAAACTTCAGCGCCCGAAAATCCTGTAACATGGCCTCAGTAACCCTCACACGCCAGCCCAGCCGGTCTGTGATGTTTTATGCCACAGAACACCACGGGGATGAGAGAGACAAAATATCTAATGCTGGGGAATCCGGCTTTTCCTAAACTCAGCAGTCACTTGCTGATGCTGTGTAGCGGTAACATTTTTGCTTTTAGGTTTCAATTTATCATTTTCTGAGCAAGGAAAAGATTTTACACCAGTGTCCATACCCGAGAGAAGAATTTAATTTGGGCAAATCGGGTCAGTCTGCAATGTCTCTATTAGCGAGGAAAGGATGCTGCTCTGTGTTGCAGCCCCGTTTTCTGATTTGAACTAACAAGGGTGAATTTTTTACTTAAAAATCTTGCCTAGTGCAGCTTTAATGAGTTTGCTCTATTTTGACATACAGTGCATGAATACAGGACTGGAAGTATAACTGAATTTTGGATCAAACACCAAAAGAGCAAGCAAACACTTGCCAGAATCCCAAAAAGGAAACCACGACGGGGGCGTTGCTGTTGCTTTGATTCGGTAGCTAGAAAAATGCATAGAATGAGCAGAAGCTGTCAGCTCAGTAGTAACGGAGTATCGCTTATTCAAATTGCCTGCTTTCACCTTTATTACTTTTCATGAGATTACGTCTGGCATCACGTTCGATAGCCACATGTAGTGAGATAACAACCAAGAGTATGTGTCCCGGTTCACTCGAGTGTGAAGTTCTGCCTCAGTCGCTTGATATTTTTGTGGCCATCCACAAGGAAAGAGGTGGGCGAGATGGGAACAGATACCAGACTCACATACTGTATTTACGTCTTCATTTCTTTCTTTCTTTCCTTCTTTTTTTTCATTAATGGAAATAGGCGTTGCAGATAGTTGAACCAGAGGGTTATTCTAGTAAAATAACAGTTCCTCTTGGATTTCCCCCTTGGCCCCGGTGCACACTCAGACTGACAAATGAATAGTTATGTGCAACTGAATCTTGTCAGAAGAAATTGATGTGACCTGCAAGGAAAATGGCTGACCCGACGTGTCAGTAAAGAGAGGAGGAGGCTTGGCTCTCAGAGGCACATCTTGCAGTTCCCAGGTCATTTCTCAATGTGTGGCCTCACCAAAACGGCACCTTTCCATTATAATCAACCTTACAGCCCATCTGGTTGGCAGAAAGTCCATCAGGTTTACCTTTTACAAAAAATTTCTAATCGCTTTTATATCTTGTATTGCATTTATTAGGTGCAATTGATATTATTATAATCTTATCTTTATAATCTTTCTTCATTGTTTTTTTTTAATCATCTTTTGTGGGGAAAAAAACAACAATCACGCAAACAAAGAGAACATTATAGATAAATACAAGGGATAAAGAAAGAAAAGGGGAGGGGGACGTTCCCTCTTCTTTCAGGTACTGTACAAGTTTAAGATGAATTTTTACACACACACACACAAATAGATAGATAGATAGATTGATAGATAAATCATGACAAACAAAACATCAAAACACATATAAGAAAAGATTCAGAAAGCTTTATTGTCTGTCGTAACAGAAAATTTTCTCTGCCGTGGCTCAACATATAAAAGCAGTAGACAATACACTGACTAGAAACAGTCACGCAACACAGATTTCTGAAAGCACACAGTGTGTATGGATTCTTGAAAGCAAGTATAAAAATTAAAACTATAAAAAATAGACAAGGTAAAAGATCTGGATATGTGTAAAGTGACCTAGTGCGTCAGAGTTAATTTGAGGCAGGTAAAAGGTAAGAAAAAACTAAAAACAAAGCTATACAAATGATACAAAACTAAATAAAAAAAAAAAAACACGAGAGTAAATTAGAATGAAAAATAATAATTAATAATACAACAATAGAAATAATAATAATAATAACAAATATAGATAGATAGATAGATAGATATACTTTATTGATCCCAACCAGGTAAATTCTGGAACCCAAGGATGATATAACATTTACAAACCTATATAAATGCTCTAGTCACTATAGCTGATGTGTTTATATCAGTGTAATCCAGAAATTGTCCTCCATATTTTATTTAAGCCATTTGTTTTAGAATGCAGGAGGCAGGTCAGAAAATCCAAGGGAATATGCTCCATTATTGTCTTGTCCCAACCCAAAAACTGAAGGAGCTTTATCCAAAACCCACTGAAGAAATATATTTCTCTTTGCGCAAAATGTTTCATCTTGTTTTTTAATCATGCTGCTAAGATTCCCCTTTCGTCCTGCTTCCCTTTGTTGGTGATGTATAAGGCATATACTGCAATCTATTAGAGAGATATTGCTCTTCTGTTGCGTTTGCTCCTGTAAAGTTGAGCTCTGTGCAGCTATTGTTGTAAACTTGCAGTACAGAGGGAAATCATCAGCTTCTTTCTTTGGCTCAGCAGCCATGCATCAACAAATAGGTAATAAAAAGACTGACAGGTATGCATAGTATTTAAGTTAACATCTTACTCCAGGCTTACGTGATATTCCTCATCCAGCTAACAGTGGGAGAAGTGAAAGCTCCACTGCTGCTAACTAGGCCTTGCGGGATGTGTCTGCTGTGTGCTCAAAACATACTTTTCAAGTCGCCCTGGTTGAGTCACCACTGTGTTTGCAAGAATATAAATAGACTCCGTGGGAAAAAAATAATACACATACTCCAGTGTTCCTGGTGTATTGTGGCCTGTTTGCTGAGTGCCAGTTCATGAAGCCGCACTACCAATATTTCAGGATGTCAAAATTACCCATTGTGTCATTCCAGTATAAACAATGAATATCTATTGTGTTTGGTTTTACTCATTAGGGACGCAGAAAGACGTGACGTCAATGCTGTGAATTGTCTGTTTTTTCACCTTCAAATAGTTTCACACTGGAATGGAAAGCGATCGAGTTACAGAATGGTTGACTGGGCTGCTATCTATTATTTGCAGATTGAATTGTGACATTCATTATTCATCAGTAGAGTCTGTGTGTCTTCTGATATTCTGAAAACAAAATAAAATAAAATAAAATGAAATGAAATAAATGAATAGCAAGCAGTATGAGAGCTGTTTTGCCATTGAACAGTGTTAAAGCAGAATAAAAAAAACACTGAACTGAATTATGACTCAGGAGCTTATTTAAGCCCATTTTTATGCTTTTAAGCAAAGCACATGGTTGTTGCTTTTTACCTAATGTGAAGCCTGAGTATTTTGCTGCCAGAACAACTGTGTGTGTGTCACTAATATAAGCTCCAATCTCAGATCTGTTCCAGAAAGCCATCATCCAGAGTGGCACGGCACTGTCCAGCTGGGCGGTCAACTACCAGCCTGCCAAGTACACACGAGCGCTGGCTGAGAAGGTGGGCTGCAACATGCTGGACACCATTGACCTGGTGGAGTGCCTGCAGAATAAGAACTACAAGGAGCTGATTGAGCAGTACATCACGCCGGCCAAGTACCACATCGCCTTCGGCCCCGTGATCGACGGCGACGTCATCCCCGACGATCCCCAAATCCTCATGGAGCAAGGAGAGTTCCTCAACTACGACATCATGCTGGGGGTAAATCAGGGCGAGGGCTTCAAGTTCGTCGATGGCATCGTGGACAGCGAGGACGGGGTGTCAGCCAACGACTTTGACTTTGCCGTGTCGGACTTTGTGGACCATCTGTACGGCTACCCAGAGGGCAAGGACACTCTGCGCGAAACCATCAAGTTCATGTACACGGATTGGGCAGACAAGGAGAACCCGGAGACCCGGCGCAAGACCCTGGTGGCTCTGTTCACCGATCATCAGTGGGTGGCTCCGGCGGTGGCCACGGCCGACCTCCACGCCCAATACGGCTCGCCCACCTACTTCTACGCTTTCTACCACCACTGTCAGAGCGACATGAAGCCCAGTTGGGCTGACTCGGCCCACGGCGACGAGGTGCCCTATGTCTTCGGGATCCCCATGATCGGCCCCACAGACCTCTTCAACTGCAATTTCTCCAAGAACGACGTCATGCTGAGTGCTGTCGTCATGACCTACTGGACTAACTTTGCTAAAACCGGGTGGGTTCTCCTCTCCTTCCTCTTGTGTTTCCCAGCGTTTCTATTCAGCTATGTTATACCTTCAATCCTAGAGCATATTCCTCTGTGAGATTCTCAAGGTGTCTTTCGTGTCAGCCTGCCTTTGTGTTTGTTAAAACTGGAACAATCACAGGACTACGTAATTAGCTAAACTCAACAACAAAGTTTTACAACGATTAGTGTTGCAGTGATTAACTTATGAGTCACAGAGATCAAGTGTAGGTTAATAAAAAAACAAGTAAAAGCCTCCCTTGGTACTGCAGCAGCGGTGGATTTGATGAGAGGATTTGTTCCGTGTTTATATTTGGATCACGTTTTTGTTTCATGCACCTTGAGATTAGGTATCTGGGTGTTTGCGGCCCAGTCATACTGAAAATTCACTTTAAGGTGAATAAATAAAGTCTTGATCAGCTTCATAGGCTGTAGCGTTCGCTCCCTTCGCTCCCGGGTTGGCTCACATCCAGTTGATGCCAGATCAGCGGGGGATTGCCTGCCTTATAGACATTTTAGGAAGGCTCCTTTCTCTCAGTGCTGTTTCAGTGATCTTCCAATAAAGCAGCAAGTGAAGGCAGATTCATCACTGAGAGGGCGCCCATTTTTCAGCTAGTCTCTCTCACTCTTTGCAAAATCTCCTGTTGTGAATCACGGGCAGATTGATGTTTTCAAACTTCTCCTGATCTCAGTACAATGGAGTCAGTTTGGTGTATACACAATAAAAGCCTGTGTGCTATTGTACACTATGGATATCAGTACTCCAAAGTGTATATGTATAAGGGATAGGAAACACGCAGCAGTCTATAAAAGCGACTGTTTTCAAAGACATAGAAAACCGCTCTTTTGTCAGATGATACAAGCCAGTGCTGAATATGTGGTACATCTCATCCTTGTGCTTGAAAGAACCTGTCACCCCCCTCTTGTGATATGTACAGCCTGCTCGAAAAACATAGTCCTAATGACTGTGAATCTTCTGTTTCCACACACCTATATGGCAAAGAGGGGTGCCTCATCCTATAGCAACTACCACCATCATCAACAGATTGCACGCTTAATGGAAACATATGCAAGCAAAGCATGTATTTAGCAGTTCAATAAGCACCAGAAGCCTTGAGCATCATCTTTTTTAAGCAAATTCAGTGGCAGAGGCGCAGCATATTGTTCCAGCATATGTTTGTGCTGAGATGACAGGCCTTAAGTGAAACTCCACCACATGTTACCATGCCTTATGTGTCGTGCAATATGTAGCCACCAGTTGGAGGGCAGACCTTGCTTTATGGCAGAGTCTGACATTTTTAATGAGGCTGAAATGCCACAACCACTAACCACTTGGGGTTTCGCTCACAGTGCAGTGATTTTGCGTTTGCTTGCCACACCTTAATGGAGAATTCCTCTGCCTTCTGTAGCACCGGAGCTCAAAGAATGCCATGTTTATCCAGTGTAAGAAATTATGAATATCACTGGAATTGGGGAAGGGGAGTGTAGGGTTGTTATGTACCACATCCTAGGAAGGAATGAGTTGAAGGTGAGCTTGCTAATTAAGTGATGACAACAGACACCAAAATCAAACATAATAGCGCTTTAGTTTGCATTCTGTTGAGTGATAGTAGTCTCTATTGTATAGGATGACCAGACGTCCCAAGACAGTCCTCTGATGTAATGTTTTGTCATATCTGTTCTGTTTAATAGTGGTCAGTAAATCACAAACATCCAAATCACAAGCATCCAGCATGTTTAAAATATTTGTTACTAATTTAATATCTTCATTTATTTATTTATTCTTTAATTGATATTTTTTCTTTTATTTTTTATTGAGAATTATTTTTTACATTTTTTGATTACAGCACATTTTTTTTGCTAATGTTACAGTGAGTGAGTAGGTCCGACAGTGAGAACCATGTAGGGTAAACCACCAAATTACATGTAAGTTCCACATATTTTGTCACTTGAATCTGAAGGGTTCTCATCCTCAGCAATTCTGCACAGTGTATTTTGAAATAGAGAGATGTGTAAAGGCTACTGCATGCTGAAACCACACTGACATTTATTCAGCAGAATGAGATGGAGAGAGCAGGGCTGAGACACACATACACACACACACACACCACCCACATACACTTAAAGACAGCCTTCACAGTCAAACACAGGAATATACACATACATATAGGACATGGATTAACACACTCAACCTTATTACTCCAGTGAAAGTTTGCACACATATTCATATGCACACATGCATATGCCTTCTCACTCAAACATGTACACTCAAACAGACACACACACTGACTGTCTGCCTCTCATACGCAGGCGGTGGTTCATCAGTGTCCCTCAGTGGCCCCAAACTGCAGTGCGTGACTCAAGATGAGTCCTGCCTATTCAGTATTCAGATAGAGACCCCCCTCCCCACGCCCCCCACACACCCCTAGTGTGTCGGCTTCAAGGTTGTTGTCTAGCCTTCACTCCCCCTCACCTCTCCAAAGTTAATGAAATCACTGCCACAAAGTCGCCAGAGAGCCAGCTCATTTTCCAAACTCAAGTAAAGAAACACCACGCAGTGTTGAATAGGAAGAAACGGTGGCAACAGATACAGAAACATGTCATCGGTATATAAAGGACACTGAGCATTTTGTCAGCTTGCGCATTCAAATCGTGAGTCACCACGAAACACATTAGCCATGAACAGAGAGGGTGGAAAATAGAAAATGCTTTGGCTTTTTTGGAGCTGTGACTCATCTGGAAGTGTCACAAATTAGGGCTAAGTGAATCTAATGGACAGTTACATTATTGAATTGTATTACCATGCTGCCTTAAAATGATTTGACTAAAAAGTCCATTTACAGATTCACACATAGGGCTACTTTTCAAATGTGGTCGTTAAGATGAACAGAAGATTGTGCGACCGAGCATGTTTTCTGATTATTTTCTTTTAATGTTTTCATCCAAGATAATTATTGTATGATGATGAATTTTGGGAGAAGCATACTAAATGTCCATCCCTAAAGGAAGATTGGCACCTTGGTTTCATGCTGTTCTGTCTGATCTCTTTCGTTTTTAGGGACCCAAACCAGCCAGTTCCACAGGATACAAAGTTCATCCATACAAAGCCCAATCGTTTTGAAGAGGTGGCCTGGACCAAGTACAACCCCAAGGACCAGCTTTACCTTCACATTGGCTTGAAGCCTCGGGTCCGAGACCACTACCGCGCCACCAAGGTCGCTTTCTGGCTGGAACTGGTTCCACATCTCCACAACATCAACGAGTTATTCCAGTATGTATCTACTACCACCAAGATACCCCCGCAAGACACCACCCCCTACCCCTACACTAAACGTTTCCCAGGGAAGAACAATTGGCCCTCAACCACCCGCCACCCAGGGGTGCCCCCCGCTAACACCAAGCAGACCACGGACCAGCGCAAAAGTGGCGACCTGACAGATGAGTCGGCTGTGGTGATCGAGACCAAGCGGGACTACTCCACTGAGCTCAGCGTCACCATCGCCGTGGGCGCCTCACTTCTCTTTTTAAATATCCTGGCCTTCGCCGCACTCTACTACAAGAAGGACAAGCGGCGGCACGAGTCCAACCGGCGAGTTCCCACCCCGCAGCGCAACTCGACGCCGGCCAATACACAATCCGCCGCCAACGACGTGGCCCACCTGCAGAGTGAAGAGCTGATGTCTTTGCAGATGAAGCAGCAGCAGCTGGAGCACGAACACCACCACGAATGCGAGTCGCTGCAGGCCCACGACACACTGCGTCTTACCTGCCCGCCCGACTACACACTCACTCTGCGTCGGTCGCCTGACGACATCCCCCTGATGACACCCAGCACTATCACCATGATCCCCAACTCCCTGGCTGGCATGCAGCCTCTGCACAATTTCAATACCTTTGGTGGCAGCCAGAACAGTACCAACCTGCCCCATGGCCACTCCACCACTCGGGTATAGCTCCGCTGGGACAGGAGGGCACCGGTCCCGAGCTTTTCTGGATCAGTTGGGCCTGGCCGGCACTATTCTCACATGGAAAATATGAGTGACTGACTGTGTGAAGCACAGACTCAAAAGTCTCAGCGGATGAGATGCTATTTTGCTACCATGCCTTCTTGAAAAGTATATATAAAATGAATATGAACTTCTCATGAAAATATAAACAGTGAATGTTACCATAGTAATACTGTATTTGGAGCTAAGCTTCATGGAAGGTTTCAAGGAGTTTTACCAAAAGAACAGGCAACCAGGGGATGACTGTTAATATCCTTAGAATACAATCTGAACGGTTTTAGTGTTGACAAAGAAGCCTTTTCAGAGGCTTTTGTGCCATAAAAATACATAGTTGGAGAACAGTGGCAACAGTTGCTCAAAAGCAACAACTGAACAATTGAACAGCAACACATCATCCTGTCATGATCCGCCATGTGTTATACACCCAACTTGGGCACAGAATTTCAAACTCCCCCAGCCTGAAATGTATTTATGAAAACTTTGTAAAAAAAAGAAACAAAAAAGGGTATATAGTTGTGAGTGGAAATTTAAAAACAGAACAAAACAAAACAAAACACAAGATATTAAAAAAGCTTCTTCTATTATTGTTTTCATTTCGGTTGGAATCTTTTGCTTTTAATTTTCAGCTTGTGCTTTCTGTTGAGGTGTGTGTAAATATATCAGTACCAGACATTATCCATTCTGTTCCAATTACAACCTGTGTTTCATTATTTTTCACGAAATGACCAAAATGCGAACACAATCCCATTCTCTGAGGGTGCACGTTGTGGCATCTATAGGTGACCATTACATACTGTCTTGTGTGTTCCTTTGTGTCCACTCTTGAGACATCGCATGTCCGAGAAGAGCTTTACTCTCCATTTTCAGACATTTATATTGTCTGAGAATGAGGACTGACTGGATCCACTCCCATCACCCGCTATCATCTTGTTATGCTTTCAATAGTTTTCTTTGTGGGCTTTTTATGTCTTGCAATCTCAACACTGCCTGAGCTTACAATGTGACCAGCAATGTATTATTTAGAAATAAAAAGGCAGTGAATTTTTGGTATCAATATTAGTTGGATATGTTTGTAAAGAAATATATGTTAGATATTTCAAATTGTCATATGCTAGCAATATGTAAAGTATTGTGCCAGGCTTGTGATATTTTGGGTTACAAAAGCAAGTGAATGAGTGTAAATATTAATGATATTAATTATTATAAAAAGTACAACAAAGGTAACCATTAACCCTCTTTTCAGTTCTGCATCCTATTACAACAACAAAAAAGAACAAAAAACAAAAGAAAGTACACCAGAAAAAGATTTTAAGCTACATTTGTAAATTCTATAAAAGATATATTCTTGCCATTGGTCCCTAAACCAGTCAAGATAACAAGGGTTTTAACGTAGAGTTTGAAAATCCTCAGTTTGTCTGATATTTTTTTTGCGGTTTTGCCTTAAGTGATAGAGATATTTCTGGCTGGACACCTGTATAAACTTTTTCTGCAACATTTTTAATAAAATATCACAGTATTTTCTAAAAAAATAAAAAAGAAAAAAAGAAAAATGGTAGGCATCATTGGGTTTGATTGGATGTGAGTCCACTATGTGTGTTTTGACGTATGGATGTACAGGTGCATGCCTGAGAATGATCATCTGTAAAGCAATAAGGGCAGGAGCTCAGGCTGAATTATAGGCTATTACACTATTGCACTGCTATCACTACAATGGAAAAACACTTTTTCATACATAGCAGACTGACTCATTTAGTTGCAGTGCCATTTGTGCAGACGTGGATGCATGCTGTTTCACAATGCGCCAAATGGAGTTATCGAGTTAGAGTTAATCAATACTGGCAATCTAGCACTCGAAACTTTAAAACATTGAATAACATTTGCAAACAGTTTGGACTGCTAGCTAAGCTAAATTCTGCGACTCTTTCAGACTTGAATCGCTGCTGTGCTCGCCAAGGGAAAACAAGAGGCTCTTCTGAGCAGAATAGCAAAGTGGGCTCGCTGCTTTGGTTACAAGGTCTCCCCTGATATTTGCATACACACTCAGAGTGTCCTGTATTCAGTAAAATTGCCTTGAAATCCCCCCACCTCCCTTCTCACTATTCAATGTATTGATCCCTTTTGGAACAAGCCAAGCAAATTAGCTTTTGACTTAAAACTGAAGTGACAGGGGGAAAATTGAAATCCTTAATAGTAATCTGCAGTTACTGAGGCGCAGTGGATGTCTCCATACAATCTCCTGTGACATTTGCAAACCCTTCTATAAGTAAAGGCTGATGCACAAAATGGTTCATATGAGATGGGAGAACTTTCTTTCATTAGCAAAATTGTTTGATCCATAATATATTATCCACCGAGCAAGCCTAATAGAAATGAATATTTATTTCAAAACTTGTGTGCAAACAAAGCAGCACGAATGCGCGGGCCCCCTTTTAATTGGCATGTTGTTTATGCTTAGGGTAATGGGTTGGGGGGGTGGTGCGGGTGTTTGCGGGGGGGTGGGAGGGTGGGATGGGGGAGGGGGTGTTAGGCGGCTGAATACTGGAGACTCGACTGGAAGTTAATTAAGCTGGCAACAGCGCTCCATCACTCAACCGTGGTCCCAGAACTGTCATTCAAGTGTACCGCTCTCCAGGCAGCCATTACCGAGGCATATCGATCGTCTCGGTGACAAGGTAGTGCACCAAATAGGAGTGGGCAGGGATGAAGAGTGTGTGCGCGAGTGTGTGTGTGTTTGTGTGTGTCTACGGGTTGTGGTGGTGGTGGGAGGGTGTAAGGAGTTTCAATGCGCTTTCTCTCTGGAAGGACGCCGCACAAAACTGCACTGTGACCGCTTGCCGTTCATCGCAGAGCTGAGGCGAGAACGTTCGCTTGTGTGTTCCCCAAACATGAATTAAAATGCAGGTAAATACCACGGCAGCAAAGCCAGTTGATTGCATTCCTTCCCCGGGTGGCAGGCGCCTTAATAGATGAATATGAAATCTTCAGAGCCAATATATATGCAGCTAAGTGGTGAGGAACCCTCCTCTCTGCATACCAGCCAAGGTAACGATAATGGCCTCCAGAAATCACCCTCCTTTTTTTTAACTTTAAAAATACTGTTCCCCAATCATAGTCCTCAATAGTTTCCTCATCAGCTGCAGCAGAAGGTACCTGACCAGCAGGAATTTTCTACATTAGTTGTTGTCCATGTAAATGAGTGACTCAGAGGTGATGGCAGCAGGGGATCATGGGACACATGCCAGCTGAAATTTTAAATTCCCTGGCACTATGGCTTCTACACACACAAAACGCGCCTCCACAAAATGACTAAACCTGGCTGCCTGCTATTAATGAGTCAGAGAAAGTGTGTGTGTGTGTTTGGATCTTTGTATAGGTTGCCGGGATACTGCACAGATCTCTCCTACCAAAAACCCTCATGCCACCAGGTGTTTTTATCATATCCAGAGATAAAGAAATACCTCATAATTCCACCCCCGCCCAGGTGTATAGAGGGGTTATAGGGCTGCTGGCTTATGTAATGCACCATCTGGCGGCCATGTTGGAGGTCTATCTATGTTAGATAACAGTGGTGATGAATGGCTAATTGTGTTTCTAAATGTACAACTCTGCCATCTGAACAAAACCGAACAATTATGGGTAACTTATGTAATGTTCTTGACAGGTAACTAATTTCTCTGCTGATACATTTGACAGATTTATGTTCCTAAGGTCTTATAATCCCTCATTGTAATGATTTTTCAAACTGAAAAAAGCTCTGTGTTCCCACAATCTTATATTCCCCTGACAAAACAAGAGTAATGCCCATGTGAATGGAAATGTGTAATCTGCTGTTTAAGCCTTGAACCCTGGAACTAGGACACTGAGAACATACCATGGAGTGGATCCTGTGGCTAGTAATCCTGTTAGTTAGATATCCTTATGGACAAGCTGCTTGCAAAGATTCTTACTTGAACACACTTATGTTGTGACGATAAACCCCATTTCAGATATTATTTGCTGACTATGCATTTTTGTTGATAGACCAAACTTATGGACATTATCTTTCTTTAGAAGTTGAGGGAACATATGTTTGCGATAATGTGGTTTGCTTCCAGTTTGACCAAGTACACTGAGGGAACATAGGGTCCTCGGAACCTTGACTAGAACCTTAGGGACATACCTTGTTCCATGAAATGAATGGCAACCAATGGCTGGATAAAGTTCTAAAACATGACTGCTTGCTTTGGAAAAAGATTAGCAGAAACAAGAAGTTTATGCATTTTGTAGTTATTATGCTAAGCACGCAAAATGTCTGGTATGGTCCTTTAATAGACAACTGTGGTTTGGAGGCAGCAGCAGAAATAAGATTGAAGGAATCAAGGTTGCAAAAGGCACACCAAAGATGGTTGCTGGCTTGTTTCATCCATTCATTTCTGTTGATTTCAATTGGACAAATATGTTGCTTGCAATTTGTCGCACCAAAATTGGACTTTGATCTCATCCACTCCCATTGACTTCAACCGTCCATTCTATGGGCTTCATTTCCCTGTAATGGCCTGGCCAGCTGGACCCCAGTGATCCCGAGATGAACTAATGCTGAAAGCTGTGGGCATCTGGGGGAAGCAGCTGGGCTTTTCTAATGTGCTCGTTTCTCTTAATGTTTCACTTTCCCATCGTCTCGTCACAACAACATCTAACTAATGCCACTCAATTAAAATCTATACAATCGGCAAATGCAAATCAGGAGAACAGGATGGGGGGTGGATGAAAAGGTCTCCTTTTGGCCGGGGAGGGATGAAGTGCAATTATATGGGTGAAAGTGCCTGTCTGACTACTGAGCAGATGTACTGCCATCTTGTGTGCTAAGCTGTTTTGTGATGGATCTCATCCAACCTCACATCCCCTATTCTGATGACAGACGTGGGAATCAGTTTGGCACGACTGTGTTATTATTGCTTGGTGTATTTCCTCTAGTCCAAAGAATTATAGTCCTCTCCTCTCTGTGTTGGGGTGTTTTAAATGCCCCGAGACTACTTGAAATTTCTTTCCAATATGGTAATTGAGCGCACAGTTGTCCTGTTACCACATTTTCCCGACCAAGGTATATTAAGAAAGTTACTGAGGAAACTGTGACGTGGTGTTTTTACTCCAATCTTCTTAATTAAGTGGAAGCACTTAAATTGGAGCTGAACATTGAACAGAATCTTTGGGCTTGGAGCCAATCCTGAAGCTAGATATTAGCAAAATCTTTAAGGGCTTGTCAACCATCTGAGTGAGATTTAATTGAATCCTTCACAAGAGCTATATCTCAGTTTGTTTAGCACTCTACAGGCTTATATGCAATTCAAATCCTTTGGGGTGTAAATGTTCTTCACCAACTGTACACAGTATAGCAACTACTATGATCGCACAGAATACACCAAAATGTACTGAAAAATCCTCCCAAGGAAGTTAAGGCAACCCGTCAAACCATTTTTGAATAGATGATACAATAACCAGAGGATTGAATGTTCAAAACAATGCAAATTGATTTATGAGTTAAATATCAATAAGAGTTCAGAAGAATATCAATAAGACATAATAAGACATTTCAACAACATATTGACATGTCTATTGACATTCTGCTGTATGTGTTTGCTGAAACATGTAGACTTTGTCGATATTATTGCTGCATTATTATGAAAACCACCAAAGTTCTAGGCTGAGTTCATGGTTAGGGTTTTGGTTGGGTGAAGGTTTATGTCAAGCCTGTTATAGCAAATAGGCAACAGGAAAAGAAATGCTATGACTAATCACAGCGGTGGTGGGGGTTTCTTTCCCAAAAATCTAGTGTGATCCATAATAACACACCCCTACTGGGGGGGAGGCCTAGAAACTGGTATGTCAGTTCTTTGACTATTTACAGATGACATTTAACTTATATTTCAATTGACATTCTGTTGGACATCTATAGGGGACTGTTCAAAGAAAGTGTGACCAAAAAACCTCTGGAAAGATAGTGGCAAAATTGAAGCTCCTATTGCGTCTACCGTTGTCAATAGCTCTTACCTGTGTTGTCATAAAATCAGGACCTAAATAAGTTTCTCATACCAGATGGCAACAGTTTCCCACAGTTTCAGTTTATTTTATCATTATATTCTGAAAATGTTGTGCTTGTCTTGGCTGATTATGAATGTGGCCTCCTCCTGCACATCAGTGTCCATCAAATCAAGCTGGGAACACTAGGAATTATTTGGGAAATGCTGGTCAGCCTGAGTCTGCATCGAGCTCGTTGTTGGCCTGCACAGAGAAAGAGTGGGGAGACTGATTCTCCCTCTGATGGGAGCCATAGCATGTAGGACAACGGGGTCAGCAGCGGATGATATTTTGTCCCGCCGCGCTTCGTCGCCAGATGAAACAGCAGAGATGATTTATGGTGGATCACCGGATGGCAGGAGCGCAGGGAGCTGCATTTCACTGGCCCCAGCAGACACTGCCAAAATTGGGTTACTCACAAAATGTAAAGGGTCTGTCTCCGACTAACAAATTCAATCATGGCCTTCCGTCCCTCCAGGTCATTTTAATACTGCTGGATTACAGAGATCTCTGTCCAAACAAGGAGACCGTCTTCCTGTGCCTCCTTATGGAAAACAGACAAAGTTTTGTCAGGGTGGCTACATGCAGCTGAGATATGGATGATTCTTTGCACACATTCTTTGTGGTCTTATTTTTGGGACACATTTGAACGTAAAAGGCATCTTGACACAACATTGAATAATTATTCAAAGCTGCGCAGTCTTAAAATTGCAGGTTATTTTGTTATCACTTGAACCATATTGGTCGACTTGATAAGCATATCACTGTCACATTTTACACACGGGGGTGCACAATTCTTACATTATAATCAGCAGTGGCGTCATGCCCATTTAAACTGAGGCGGACATGTACACTGAAATTTTTTGAACTCTGACTTTTTTCCATAAAAAATTACGTTGTATTGGACAATTCAGTTGCAATTGCAGCACAGAAGTGAGCCTCCAAAGTGGGCCTCCAAAGCAAAATTTGGCTGGGTATAGCCTGATCTCTGTCTATATGACTTGATCCCGGTTGAGTCGCGTCTCCTCTGAAACAGACAGAGCGGCGGCTCTTGGTACTTGTTTGCCTTGAGAGTCTCCTGTAAGGCCGTGCTTCCTAACTGTCATAATCACAGCAGCGCAACACTGAGGGTAAAAAACACAGAGCGGTGAGACGTTGCATAGAGCAGACTTATGATTTGATCACCATTTTGTTTCAAAATCACCAGTGACCCCACAAAGTCAAACTAAAAATGAGGTGTGTAACTCAAACACACGTCTTAAACACAGGCCTACCAGCTGTTCAAGTGTAATTTAATTAACTGGCAACAGTGACATTGAATGCTTTCAATGCAGTTGTTTTTTTTTTTTTTTTTTTTTTTTTTTTTTTTAACAATATTGATAGTGTTGAAATGTCAGTCTGTGCGTTATGGGTTACATTGGCACAAAAATGAGATTGTTCACTCAACATCCAGTTTTCTTGCAGGTTCAGTAGGTAACTCTGTTTGCAGTTTCATAAAAACCCAGTTGAAATGGCAGTCATTATTTGTTAGCCTGCATTTTAAAGTGCTGGCTACTGCCCCACGTCTGTGGGACATTATTCATACTTACCATGTCTGATGGTTCTTTTTTTTCTGTCTGAATACCTTACAGGTGGTCAGACCCTCCCAGAAATAATAAGGCAGCCAAGATAAACCAGCATATAGCTACAAGGTATACTGACAGTCAGGCAGGACATTTTATTCATTCAAACATCTGTTTGGAAGGTTCATAATCAGTGATGATTGTGCATTGCAATTAAAATTCAACATGAAATGCCCTACATTATGTGCATTATTGCTGATGTATGTAATGCAACAAGTGTAATTATTTTAATGCACTCACACACTCAGGGCGTCCCTATTACACCTGTAGTACCATATGAGTAACATTTCAAATAAGCATTACTGCTGTTTTTTGCTCAGCATAAACACATTCAGACACTGTCCCTCTCTGAGAACTGAGTTTATTACCGAGGAAGAGTACTCACACAGAGGCAGCATAGCTTCCCAGTCCAAATTGATTATTCCATAGAAAACATGTGTATATTAGCTGTGGATTAGCTGTAGCCCTCTGAGGCTATCATTTTCCTCTTCTCTGCACTCTAGAATCACAGTACCTTTAATATTTGCTTAATTCACACCTCGGTGCTCAGGGACGCAGCTCTTTTCACTGCTAATCAGCATCAGCGGTAGAAAATGAAAGAACATAAAGCAACTCTTCTGTATTAAGCAGACCGCGTTTACAGAAATAATGCCTCATTTAGATTAATGGCAGTCCGGTGGGTGGAATAGAGCTATCATCTTAGGTGGTACAGAACTGGGTTGCATAAAGAGATTCAGATATTCTTGTCTGGCTTTTTAATGTAATGCTCTACAGACATACCATGAAATTTATTTATGCTGGAATGTATGTTCTATTTCTTGTGATCACTTGCATGCTGGGGACATTAATATTTAACTGGTCTCACACAGCCAAGGCTTTCCCTGCACTTTGTTTCACTGTGTTGCAGTACTGTGTCAGCTAAAAGTCTGGCCAAAGCTGTTAGAGAAGCTTCTATTCCCCCATGAAATCTGTTGTATTCAATAATAAAAAAAAAAAAAAAAGACTATATTCTGCTCTATAATGCCAGTGACAAAGCTGTACGCTTGTGAGCCACTTCAGATTTTCTATATTTTTATAGTGCTGGTACTAGATATAGAATGTGAAGACATGTGAAATATTTGATTTTAAGCTTCACTTTGCTCACAGTCGCAAAATTAGAGTTAACTTCTAAGAGAACAGGGAGGGAGGTTGCATCAAAACAAAACTACAGTGCATTTTCAGCATCAAGCA
The DNA here is from genome assembly GCF_902150065.1 of Myripristis murdjan. Classification (NCBI taxonomy): domain Eukaryota; kingdom Metazoa; phylum Chordata; class Actinopteri; order Holocentriformes; family Holocentridae; genus Myripristis; species Myripristis murdjan. The sequence goes on along the minus strand of NC_043981.1, from coordinate 2,076,342 downwards.
TTAAGGTGGATTATTGTGCTTCCTCCTTCCCTAATTAAACTTTGAGCCTGAAAGGTTTATGAGTACATTAACCAAAAAAAAAAAAAAAAAATATGAAAAGACATCATCATCTTAAGCCGCTCACACAGCAGCCTAATGCAGAAGCCAAGGCTAGCCAGCATGGTGTTAATGGGGTTACCTGTAATTATCAATACAACAATGCCACGCTCTGCCCTTCTGTGCAACTCTGAAAAGGCAGAAAAAAAAAAAAAACACAATCTTCACCTTTAAAATGAGGACAAATCCCAGTTCCTGACTACTCCTTCTTTTTCTTAACTTGCTTTAAATTGATGCTGTTATCATGCAGCCATGGGTCCCACAGGATGCCGTAGGATCTAATCAGCGCTACATAAAGACCGAGGATGAACGCGTAACTCATCTGTCAAGCTGGAAGAAGATGCTTTGTGGTGACAGCTGAAAGAGATTGCATTGATTTTCAGTTCACCACCTCCACAACGTTCATGTACACAAAGGCACTGTATTATGCATTAGGGAAGAAACTGGCAGCAATGAGGGTGCGTGTCCTCTCACAGGCGTATCTACCCAACAAAAGTGCTTACCCATCAGGAATTGAAACGCACCATACCGTCCAAACCTATGCCATTATATGCATTGCAGAAATTGCATGTTTTGACCCAGTTCAATCATCTGCAATCTGGTGACTTCCCGCTACTTATCTCCAAACTACCATGCAGTCCTACAAAGATGCCAGTGTTCTATAGTGGCCACCTAACTGTGCCTAACATCTTCCAGTGTAATAGTGGGATGCATTCATGAATGATATTACAACAGGAATTGCACAAAGTATAGGCTTGATGAGTCGTAGTCAAGTATACAGGCATCTTGCTGTATGCATGGCAGCAAAGGGAAATACCAAACATTCAACTAGAAGAAAGTGAAGTAAAAGAGTGCTCTTAATGTGAAAGTCAATCCTAAAACATCTGGCCCATAAAACATCGACTCTAAGGATGTCGTTCATGCAGATGACCGCCATATAAAAAGCATGGAATCCATGGAGTTGAAATTTTCCGCACTGACCTTATACTTGCTGGTCCCCATTCACCAGTCAGCCTTCAGCAGCTGGAGTTGGCCAAAGAGTGTAGCACTATTATTATTATATGGTTATTACTGTGATCCTAAATCCCAGAAGTATGATCTATCTATCTATCTATCTATCTATGTTTTTGTAAAGTTATGCAAAATTACACATGTTGTGAGCTTTCAAGAAGCCACAGGGTTATCATGCACCTTCTTAGTCAGATGCCATAGGAAACAAGGCTAAAAGAGATGGGAAGGTGTTACAGGCACGCCAAATGAAAAATAAGGAAGGCTATACTGAAGGGCTGGGAAATATGGACAAAACCAATATTCTTGATCAAATCGCTTATGCCAATATTATGACAATATTGTAAGAATGACTGTTTGTGATTTCACTAAGTAATTACACAATGAGATTTTTGATAAACAATAATTAGTAATGTGGATATGATGAGCAAGCAGATTGAGACAAATGACAGAACAACTAGAGGCCATTAAATTCTGAAGATTACTGCAATGCGGCCTTTAACACCAGGGCACTTATGTCATATCACAATCTCCAAATATCAGAATGATATTACAATATTGATATAATATTGATATATTACACAGCCCTACTACACTGTTCCAGATCTTCAACAGGGCTTGAAACAGGCAATGCAGGTGTATCCAAGGATGACCCTTTTTTTAAAATACAACTTTAAATTCAAATTTCAGGTAATTTCATGCTTTTTTTTATTTTTTGATGTTACAGTCACTTTTGCTAATCGCTAACTTGCTAAACTCCTCTTTTTCCATGTTTTTGAAAGAAATGAGGTGAATGTCTGGCATCGTTCCAGGGTCACTGATCTGACACTTGTCCAAAGTCTACCAATTGAGAATCTATCTTCCACTATCAAACATCTTGCTTTTTTTTTTTTTTTTTTGTAGGGAAATTTGCTGGGGACAAAGCATCAAATCAGGGGCTTGCCTCTGGGAAGCTAGTCACACTAGAAGTCTCACCAAGATTACCAGTAGGACTCAAACACATCAAAAGAAAGAGCAACATGCAGAAATAAATAATGTATAACAGAGCATGATAGAATGATTAAAGAGGTAAAGAAATATCCAAATATATCATGAAAAAAAGTAGTAATTCAATACATGGATGATGGATTCAAAAAGTTTCCTTTTGGAAAAATTTTTTTGATTCGGTTACAACCCCTTATTATTATTATTGGAATTGAAAAAAAAAAAACATGAAAAGTTAGGGTTAGGGTTTATGTGTTAACAGAATGTTGAACTTAGGAACAAAGGACCCTGGGAACATAGATACACTCCCCTTCAGTAATGTAGCATGGACTCTCACGCTTTCTTAGCATCACTGGCATGGTGCTGAACTAACATCCTCAACAACCACCCTAACCAGGGCTTAGCTGGAGGTATCCCTCCGCCATGCCAAACAAAGGGGGACAGTAGCAACAGTGACTATAAACTCTTGCTCGATTTTGTTAAAGCGAACCTTATGTAGGACCATATCGTCTTTTCCCTGCAAAGTAGAGCGGGTTTTTGTACTAAAAGATGATTGATGAGTTTTGGCCCTGTAGAACTGAGTTGAGCTGTAGTTGTGCAGCTCATGCTGCGCCCACAGTACGGCACCCTGAACAGATCAAGGCAAAAATGTAACGTCTATTGCTTGACAATGCCCGTGACTGGAATAAAGGGAATACACTGTACCTCAAAAAGTCTCCTTTACAATGTGCATTACAAAGTGCACTAGACAATGTACCAAACTCTAAGAGATGATTTTTGGTACCAGCGCTCTGCCCAATGGGCCAAACTCCCTTACCTTGTTACTAATGAACCATAAGAATTTCATAAATATACAGTATCTCACAGTGAGGAGTTGTAGTATCTCATGAGGGTCTAAAAACTGCTTCCACTCTTACAAGAGTAAAACCCTGTGTGAAAAAATCTCCTTGGCATGAAATTGGTCCAGTTTAAAGATAAGAATATTTGCACAGCACATCACTATTGGCCTTCAAAAATTCATATCATTCAGTCTTTGTATTGTGTTTCCCTTCTCTTTGGCATCTGTGGATACCCTCATGAGGTTTACAAATCAGTTGTGGATATACTTTTTATGTACAGCGTCTATGTGGTGTCCTGTGGTGCTCAGTTCTCGCCCTCGGTGTTCATAAGACTTCAGCCCCCTACAACGTGATCCATTCCTATCCTGAAGCTCTATCATCCCATCCAAATCCTCCACCCCGAGAACTTTTTAATTACTACAATGGATTTTGGAGAGCATTGATATTTAAGCAAATATCGCAGACAGAGCCTTTGGGAAACACATTCAGATATTACTGATTTCAATAGCTGCCTCCATGTTCTTTGACTTTATTGAAGACATTACACTACACCAAGCTCTTATGTCTTGTCAGTTTTTCCAGAGCCCTGAAGAATGTGAAAGAGACCGCCTTATCGCACAAAAAGCTGTGCTGGTGGTATTTTTTCATTTGCTGTGAAATTCACTAAGTTGTTGATCCTATAAGACGACTTCCTTTCTGCCACTATTATGCTGGCTCTAGTTATAGTCATGCAAATACCATGGTAATCCAATTTCAAAGTCTAGCAGCGACTTTAATGCCACAAAAACAAGCTATGAAAAGCTGAGGAATACTTAAATGTTGACTTCCATTCACTCACTTGGGGAGGTTTTCATCAGGGTAAGCTGGTCATAAATGAATCAATAAATGGTATTCCCATTTGCCATTCAGCAACGTAAGAGTGGTTATTTAAGCAATTTCCAGTGATATTCTCACACAGCTCCAATAAATTAATGCTTTTATTTAGATCCTAAATGGCCTGTCAATGAGTTTTACTGATTTCTCCTCTTAACACAATAGTTTGGCTTGCATCAGCCATGCACATGCTTCCAGACATCCTATATTCTGTATGACTTAGATGAAGCACCTTGTTTTATGTTTTATTCAAATCAATTGGAAGCAAGATGAAGCGACTGTACAAAGAATGTGAAGTGATACAGGGCATCAATTTATGATGCTCTACCACTGCTCCCTCCAAAATTTGCTCAATAGTTTTCCAACTTTGTAAGTTTCCATTCTGACTGCAGTATTTCATGAGGTGCATGAAGGTCATCAAGCAGCACATTTCATGTTTGCCTCTACAGCAGTACCTGTGTGCTGACTATATTGGGAGTTTATTGATTGCCACTTTTTTTTTTTTTTTTTTCCCCTTAACTTACAGGCAGCCTTCGCCTTTTGTCCACAATAGAAAATCCAGGCTTTCATGGCAAACGCTCAGTGCCCTGCGTATCTTGGACAGTTAACAGAGGCAGTGGAATGTAGCCCAGAAGGGGTCCGAAGAAGACTAATTAACTATTTAGAGAATGTGCTAATTACTACACAGTGGCACAATGTGTGTCACTAATCAACGCCTGGGCTGTCAGAGTGACCAAGCTGACACATAGGCAGAGCAAAGACACACACAAACACTTTTAAATTTGTCGCCTCTAATCAGTCACAAAAGTTCCTAGCACAGCACAAAAAGTAAACAGCAGCCAGGAGTTTCAATAAAGCAAACAGTCTGACAACAAAGGCGGCGAGCTTACTCCTTCATGGTCACCTTGTCTGTTTCATCAACATTTCACTGCTGAACCCTGACTTCAGACTGTGGCTGCTGGCACAACGCTGCACTTGTGCTGTACTTTGCTGCTGTCCTGGACTGGTGTGGCCCTGCATTCCTTACTGCTACAAATAAACCTTTAGATTAGGTCCTATGTGGCTATATGTTTGACAAATATGCTGCAAAATCATTTATGCACCCAATTTCCCCTCGGGGAGCAATAAGCTCAGTGCTAATTAAACCCCACTCCAGAGCAGGTTATCCCTGATTTTTTGGGGAATATCCCAAAAGAGTCAAGGTAGGGTCTGTAAAACAATACTTTTGAAAAGCACCAGAATGTTTGTTGGTCCAATCTAAACCATGTTCTGAAGAAACAGTTAGGGTTAGGGTTAGGTTTGTTTTTTATGTGTGAATACTTAACCTAGGAGTAACTGTAAGGCCTGGGTTAATAAGAATGAGTGTTAAACGAGGCTAGCCTAAACCCTGGGCTGCAGTTAGCCCAGGGATTTGTTAGCCTAAGGCCAAGGACTGAAAGTGTGAAAAGAGCTATTCAAAAAAAAAAAAAAAAATGCAGGGCGCCACCTACAGAAAGTCTAATTTCATCAACAGAAAACCAAGGAAAAAGACATCCTAGAACATTATTCTATTGACGAGTGAGTCATAAACCCTCAGTGCTGAAGACAGAGACAAAAAAAATAATAAAACAATAATAAGGTTGTGCTTTGTACCCCAGTGACACTTTCCAAAGTGATACTATCCGCTTGGTGCCAGTGTACTGCAGACCTCTGAATGACTCAGACACAAGCCACTACTGTATATTTGTTTTTTTAAGGTCTGTCTGACAAGGACAGTGGCTATCAATCAGCATTACTGTCTCACATCTTTCTCCTCGCAGGCAGATGGGCTGATGGTAATGTGGCAGTCGAGCACACTACCTTTCCACAGTGTTTCCCTTATTGTGTAGAAACGGGGACTAGAACTTGTTTTATCACCCATACAGACACAAAATATAGATGTCATTCATGCAAGCACAGATTATACACCTCTCTAGGTGCTGCTCACTTTTTCGCCTTGCAAACAGAGATACTACTTTGCACTTATTATGTGAATGGCCTTTTGTGAACTGGAAGGCATTTGGACAGTGCAAGCCTCTGCCTGTGCTGGAGGATTCTCCAACATGCTGTCACTCACCAACACATCATTCACTTCTGAGCTGAGTTCAATTCATTTCCTGACCCTGTAAAGACCCCCTTGTGATTTGGAGTCAAGCCTCTACAGTATTTCAGTAAGTGTCATTGTCTAATTGTGGAAATCCCACATCTGGATCACCACCAAAATTTAAGTTCACTGTGCTTCCAAGTGAAGCTCTGCATCCAAGAAGCTTTTTTTTTATGCAAATGTTATAAATGAGTCCATTAGTTAGTGTTTCCATAAAGGTGTGAGTTGAACTGACATCTTAGTGTGGTCAGTGATAACATGCCCCATAAAAAGTGTGCTTGCTTGCACAGCCACAATTACACTCAGAAAGGGATCCTTGAGAAAACTATCTTCGTCATCTCCTTAGGTTCAGCCAAAGCTGCTGGAGTCATTCAAGCCCATGGAAGTTAAAGTGAGTAAAGGGCCCCCTGGGATGGCATCTCTCTCTCAATGCGAAGAAGGAACAGACAACTGACTTGTCCCCAACCTCCAGCTGGTCTTAATATGTCCTCCTTGAAGACCAATCTCTGTTGTTATCACAGACCGGAGGCAATTCTAGAAGAGCATGACATCTGGGTCTCTCAAGGAAAATGCAAATTGTCCCTGACTAATCCAACCCCCTTCAGCTAAAAGGGAAATCACTTCAGACTCAAGGATGACACTAGGGGTGAAAGGGTGCAACACTTGAAGGAGAAGAGTTACCTCAGATTACTTACACATTGTTCACTACAGCATGAGCCAACAGATTCCCTCGACATCTCTGTGTATCATCACATTGAATAGATGACACTTGAAAACAATGCATCATTTGAATTGTTAACCCTTTAAGACCTGAGCAAATTCATTTCTGTAAGATTTCTTGCCAGAAAATTAGCACACATAAAAAAAGAATTCCAAGAATTGCAAATATAGATTTTTAAATTAAATTATGCGATAATTACCATATGATTATCACAAAATTATAGAAAAAAGGAATAAATGAATCAGACTTGAAAAGCGCTGTCGCAGGGTGTTTTAAATGTTTTTTTTTTAGTTTGTGTTTGTGGTGCAAACGAGCTAGCTCTTTCCATTCCATTAGCCTTTGTCTAACAGCTTGTGGTCTGTGTCATGTGTTTTTTCCAACCTTTAACACTTGAACGCTCACAACCTTCTGAGCTGACCTAAACACGGTGTGAATCATACACTGATGCACTGATCACATTGAGCAGAGACTTGCTGTTCATTAAAAATCTGATAGCAGCCATCAAGTTTTGTTCACCTCTTGTATGATACATAGAGTTTGACAGATTACATTTTGATTGTAGAATTGATCAGCACAACACTGATTGGTTAATTTGCATGGCCTGCATAGATTTTAAGTTTATATTTTCCATAAAAAAAAAAAAAAACTTGGGGGGTTTCTCTGTGTGTATGTCATTTTCACTGATTTTGCATGTAATGACAAGGTAAACACATTTCATCACTGGCAGTTTTATAATCACTGTGTGGGGTGGGGGCCGGGGATGGGGGGGTGGGAGCAGGGTTGTGTGTGTGGGGTGGGGCGGGGGTGGGGGTGGGGATTTTAAATCAAATTTCAGAATAAGATCTGGCACTGCCCTGTGTAGGTTACTGCATTTCTTCACTGGGGATCATTAAACCCCGAGCAGAAAAACAGAGCTGCTTCATTATGTATTCTCACTCTATGGTCTCATTTTTTTCCGGGGTTATGCAACATGGAAAAAACAACACAAAGAAAATCTGGAAATGAGACTGAAGCTAAATAATTCTGGTATCCCGGCTAATTGAGAGAACTCTGACACGAAACCGGTTCATTCTTGTTTGTCATTCAAAGTGACTGAACTACCACCCGCAAACAATTGCAGCATGTCGTCTCCCATTAGCAGCTGCATAGGACTGATGTGGGGTTACAGCTCTTGCTCCACAAAGGTTTGCAATAATGATCTTGCTCCTCCTTTCACTGATTCCATGTGGTTTATTGTTAATAAAACACTCAAAGCCTATAGCAGTACATTTACCCTTTTTTGATTTGGCTATTGACTGCGCTGGTCCTTGTGCTGTATTATATAGCTGGTGATGAAATCACAAAGTGGGAGTTGGTCGTTTTGAACCTCTAGGCATAGTGAAATCACGATATAATAAGGCTCATAGTCTGTTTAGTCAGAGGGATGCAGTATCCTTAAGGTCACCATGCAAGGTTGTTGCCTGTGAATTGTCAGGGATGACAGCATTCTTCAAGTGGAAATTCATCCCTTCTGTTTAAGGCATTGTCTCTTTTCAGGCAAGACTTAACACACTTATAAATAGTCAGCAATATACAGTAAATATCTGCTGAAAAACGGCTATCTCTTTCCTTGTAGTGATATTTTTCAGTCTCATATCACTGAGGCTATTGCTAAATGTGACATTGCAAACATTGCATTTAAACATTTTTGGGCCTATACACTCCTATATGGTTCAGTCATGTTTAATTCAGGAATATTTCTAAAATCTAATTGGTTTACCTTTTGCTGGCTTGGAGAGAATTACAAATGCCTTAACTACTGCAGTGCCTTGTTTGCATGCCCAAACCGCCATTCTGTTGCACGGCTTCAAACTGGACAGGAGTCTGCAGCAAAGCTACCGACAAAAACACATTTCCCCGGTATTAAGCGTTTCTTTTTGCATTGGTTACCAGTGAATTTTAGACTGATTTCAAATTTGCATGAATCACATACAAGGCCTGAATATGTTTCAGAGCTAATGAGACCCCATTACACCGCCAGGCCAGGGCACCACTATAAACTACAAATCTGGAGAGGTGTCCATTTTCTGTGTCTTAATGTGGACCAGTGTGAGTGAAGAGGGACTTGCCATGCACCTGCCCCCAAACCCCCATCATAATAATAATAAAAAATAAATAAATAAATAAAATAAAAAATAACCCACACACACAACCCCCCAACCCTGAATCCCTCTGGCGTTTGGCTTTACAAGGCGAGAGCGCTGCATAACACTCATGCATCATTCTACTTCAGTTGGAGGAGGTTTATTACTACATGTTTCCCGCAGCCAACAATGACCTTGATGTTAGGTTTTACGGAGTGAACCTGCTCAGTGTTTACAAAATGTCCACAGGGGCAACGTAAAGCAGCAGAGACACATGGGAGGGCCTTTTACACAGGCAAACCAAAGACAGAGGACATGAATGATGAAAAGAACAGGGGCTAAAATCAATAGAAACGGCATCTTATGCACCATGTCAACTTAGCATCTGTCAGCAGGCTGCTGGAAAACCCAGGGGGCAACAAACAGTCACATCGAATGGAATTTTTGACCGAGCAGAGAGGGAAGCAGACGGTGAACATGCACACCCTTCCCTCGCTGATGTGGACTGGGAAATTATTTATAAGCATGATGTAATGTTTGTGGCTGCTTTTGTATGCACGCTTGTCTGAGAATTTGTTTGTACAGTTTGCATGTCAGCCTGTGTTTCGTGAGGGTGATGCTGCAAAATAAATAAATAAATAAATAAATAAATAAATGCAACGACTTAAAATAAATATGAATATATGCTCATACTTATATGAGCATAGATAGATAGATAGATAGATAGATAGATAGATAGAAGTTTTAGAAATGGGGTCTAAGGACTCTACAGAGGCCACTTTCAAATGCAAATGCAATTAAAACAAGAAATGTTATATTTCAATATATTATTTCAATGATAAGAAATACAGTTTTCTTGTCATTTACATTTATCTTTTTTTTGCTTTTTGTTCAACTTTTCTGCTATTTATTTTGCTTATTTTATTTTTTACTTTTCTTGTAATTGTTTTGCTTTATTTTTTAATTTTTTTAATTTTTTAAACTAATGTTAGGGGAAGTTTTTGCAACTTTGCTGGGCACCCTTCCCTATGTTTTTGACAGAAATCCGGTGAATTAGCTCAGGTTTCACAAGGTTAATTCATTAGACATCTCTACAACACAAAAATATGTTGGGCGATTAACTTAACATTATGTTTTAATCTCACCACTTTGAATTGATTTGACAACTATAATACCAAGACATTTCTACAATTAATACAAACCAAAATATCTTTTCACGTCAGAATCCTGAGAGTAAAATTACTTTAAGTGGGGGTCTGGGGCTTAATCAGAGTCCACTTGGGGGTCCTGAACATGAAAAAGTTGGAGAAACCCTGCCCCTAACCCAGGAAATAGGAATATGTGTGTGTGCGCATTCCTTCTAATGTGTTATTAAATCACAGTAAGCTACTAAAATGTTTGCTAATCTCCATTGACGCTAAACATATTTTTACCACAATTCTTAATGTTTCTCAGCGGGACGTCTTGTCACCGAAAATACCCCTTTGATCTTGTGTTGAGAGCCAAGCCGTATAGCTGGAATTAGGTGGAATTGCTGCTGTTCCATAAAATAAAATATAAACATTTAGTGACACTTTAATAACCTCTAAAGTCAGTTCTGGGTGTTCACAACTTGTCATAAGCTGGTTGAGGCAGATGCAAATTCAAAGAGATAGAAATGTTACTGCAGTGCTGCTGTTGGTCTCTCCTGATAAAGTGTCTGGGATCAGGAAGTGTTAGTTATATATATCTATATATATCTGCCCTTAGATTTATAACTGGCGATAGATATGACACTCATCATTGCTTGCTCTACGAGAAAGTTGGTTGTCCCTCCCTTGGAGAGAGGCGCAAAGGACATTGGCTTTTATTCATCTTTAAGGCTCTTCTCGGTAGACTACCATCATACATCACAAACCTTTTAGCATGGAATTCTGGCACTTACATGACCCGTTCATCTGACTTGTTACTCCTAAAAGTTCCCCGAGCTTGTACCGAACTTGGTAAAACTGCATTCTCCCATGATGCCCCAAACTCGTGGAACACCCTTCAGCACGCTCTGAAGATGCAAGCACTCCCCCTCTCTTGCACAGTTTAAGACTTTAATCTCAGAACACTGTGTTTCTGATTGTATTTGTTTTAAAATGATTTTCTTATTATATGTATGTGTTATTTTGTTTTTAATGCGCTTGTAAACTCGACGGCATCGAAAATGCGGGTAACCTCAATGTCCATTCGAGAATAAATAAAGGTTGAATGAATTTCAGCAACAGTTGGTCCATTTAAAACAGTATTGTTGACAACACATGTGTCAGAAAAGTGTTCACAGAGATGGGTAAAAGAGCATTTCAATATGCTGCTCCATCTGCATGGAATTCTTTGCAGACTGCATTAAAATTGCCTGAACTGATACCATTGGACAGTTTTGTGAAAATCCTCAAGGATAAGGAACTTGATAGCATACAGGACTGCCACTGCTTTTAAACTATGATTTCTGATCTGATTCTACTTGATTTTACCTGTGTGTATGATTTTGTCTGAATGATTGTAATTGTGTAATCAGCTGCCTCTTGGCCAGGTCAAGATTCTTTATCTCAACAAGCTTATCTGGTTAAATAAAGGCCTAATAATAATAAAAAGAAAACTTTCCTTTAAACAGCTGTTGGGCCCAATGCTTTAACCTGCACGTCAGACATATACAGGTAATAGTCTGCAAAATGTTTGCTGGGTAATATATCATCTGGGAGGGGGTTTGCCGCAGCAACACGGTGAGGCAGTGGAATAATGAATCTGTTCACACAAAGTTCACACCGACAATTAAAGAGGAGGTGATGCAGGGGACATGAAAGGTCAGATATCAGGGTACAGAGGCTGTCAGAGGCGACGGCCCAGGGAGACACACAGGCCTGAAATTATCACGACCCGCCGCCGCCGTACCAAGCCAAACAAATGCGTGGATATTTTCTGAGCAGCACAAACCTCGCTCATTTCAATGTTATGCTCATTATTTGGTCCCCAACTTTGGTGCCAAGCGCTCATTGCTGTGCTTTTTTGCACTGCACTTCCCATCTTCCCATCAAACAGTGTGGGCAGGCCTACAGCATCCTTCACCTTGGATTTGCTGTTGATGAAGGTTGGGTTTCTGTAGGTGGCGCACTTCCCTTTCTCAGTTCAACCACTATGGCGGTCACTGCTCACGCAAAAACTGCCTGTTCACTGTACACAACTACACACATGACAGTGTGAACACGCCTCATTGTGTCAGTTGATCATGACTGCTGAATATGTCATGCTTACTCCGACTGCATTTCATCTGCCATCACAGGGGAGAGACTTGGGCCTTGTTCAGACTGCAGGCTAATCAGATTTGTTTCTCAAATCAGATCTTTAAGACAGACTGTCTGCACTGTTTTCTGCAAGTGATCAGATTGGATTTGTGTCTCCACACATCACCAATCTATCTTCATGGGTTACTATGGTAACGACGTAGGCATCAGAAACTACATATGCTGGTTTTCCAACACTCAAGCAGGAGAGATGTCCAGCCTTAACCTAAAGTGCCAGCAGACAATTTATTTCAGTGTCTGTCCACTGATTGCTGCTGTCTGTGTTGTCCTCCATATCCCTCTGCTAGCAGCAGCATGGACCATATGATTCTGCTCAGCCGCTCTGATGCTCCTCCTTCACTCTGGATTTGACAGTGGCATTGTGAGTTGTGTTGTGAGTGACGTGACAGGCAGTTTGAAATATGATTTGAGCGTTCAGAGCGTCCGGACTGAGATGCATCTGTAAAAAACTGATTGGAATCGCATTTCAAACCACCTCCAAATGTGGTTTGGATCCCATTCCCAAAAATCACATTTCATGTGGTTTTTGTTTGTTCTAAAATCAGACTGGATACAATCTGGATAAAAAAAAAATGGATTTGGGCTGGCAGTGTGAACATGGCCTTATATGACACCCAGGCAAGTCCATAACAAACCAAAAACAAAACAAAACAAAACCAAAAAAAAAAACCAAAAAAAAAAAAAACGATGGTTCTTATTCTTAAATGATTCTTCAAAATGTTGTCTGGTTCTACAAAGAACCATCACAAATAGAAGAACCTCTTTATTTAACCATCTGGAACTGATTAAAGGAAAAAGGAACGTCACAGAACGGCCAACAACATGTTCATGTTGTTTTCAACCTGACCACAATCATTTGATTTCAAATGCTCAGGGAACCTTTTATTCTGAAAAAATACTAAAGTCCCATTTTTTTTTTTCTTTTTTGTCTTTAAAGAACCATATATAGAAAGGAGAACCTCTTGACCTCTTGCTAAAAGGTTCTTTGTGGAACCAAAAATGGTCTTTCTATGGCTTCACTCTGAAGAACCTTTTTTTGGTTGCAGTCTGCACCTTCATTTTTCTGTGTATCATTTCATGTCAGTATCGTGAGGGTAAAATGACCTCAAGTGGGGGTCCGGGATTTAATGAGAGTCAACATTGGGGTCCAGAACATGAAAAAGTTTGAAAACCCATGTCCCTAACACATAAAATGGATATATGTGAGAATGCACTCCTCCTAAATTCCTGCATAAATACCATGTTGCAGTATAGTGCAGATGATGTGTGGGAGTGTAACCTTTATTTGCAAATTTCTGCCATTCTCCCAGCACGCGGCAAGTACAGCATCCAGATCCAAATCATATCAGAGTCCTGAGAGCAAACCACTTCAAGCGGGGCTCCGGGGCTTAAACAGAGCCAACTTGGGGTCCAGAACATGAAAAAGTTTGAAACCCCCTGACATAACGTACGAGACGCAACACAGCACCGCAGCTGATATGAGCCGGCGTCCACTTAAGACACACAGTCACTTTACCCTGACGCAGCCTCTAATGTTAACAAATGAGCTGCCAGCGATCGGAGAGACACTCGGCCCAAATACAGCAGGCAAATGCATGAATCATTATCAATCAACCTGCCAATCAATCATTAATGTGCGCGGCCGCCCCGCTCAGCTGCCGAGCACACAGACGCCTCCGCCGCGCGCCGGTTAGGGCCGGCTGGTGTGTTGTCTGGGGGGGAGCCGAGCTTGTAAATGACGCGGTGGTAAATTAGTCCCACTGGGAGGCCATCAGAGAGGGTTGTGCATTTGCCCAGCAGGAATAATAAGCCTATAGTCAGGCTCCTAATGCAGCCATCCCTCGGCACTTCCAGGAAGAGCCATCTAAGGCACAGCCGCCACAATTACTCTGCCTGTCATCCTCCCTGAAAGACTTGTGTGTCTAATAGTCTTCACCACATATGCAGAATATTAATATTTAATATGTGTGTAGATGTTGGAGTACGTAATTACAAGGTCTGGGGCTAGAGCAAATAAATAATGACTGTGATCAGGGTGGCACCATCATCTATTCCTACAAAGGCTTTTGGTGCATGAAATATTTGTTTCTGTTTTTAGGATGATGATCATCACTGCCTGGTGTCACTGTCAATACACCAACCGCAATTAACACTCTGTGGCTCAGTTTGTTTGAACTGTGATTCAGTCGCTCTTTATTCGCCATGTGCGATTGTATAAAGAAAGTGAGAGTGACATTAAAAAGTGCTCAAAAGGGGGAGTTGTGCAAAACACAGCGACAGACTGCATGATTGATCTTTTGAAATAATCTTCTTAATTCTCATTTTCCCTCACTGGGCCAGGTGCCTCTGACATGTGTACCCGACTGGATGTTTTATATGAGAAGCAATTTCATTGTCAGAGACTGTCAAAATGCCAGACTACAACAGGTGGCTAATATAATCTACTCGACAGCAAACAATATTTGAGAAGTGCATGTGTTTGTGTGTTTGAGCGTGGTATTGCGAGCTCATGCGTCGTGTGGATGCTGCAGCGACAGTCCGTCTATGTCTTCCTGTCTTAGCGTCTCTGTCTACATGTATAAACAAGTCTATAAAGTATTTTGTATGCAAATTCTCACTTAGTGTGTTGCCCTGACAACAGCACGGCACTTCAGTCTGTACCATGGCAGACGACTGGTGATGACACTATTTCCCCTATATGTAGACTTTCACTAACAAATGCCTTCAGCGATAACTCATTTGATGGTGAAACATAACTAACACTGAGAGAAGGGGACTTCTTAAAGGAGGATTACTGCGAAGGCAAAATGAGAGATGGCATTTACAAAGCTTTTAATAAAACCTGCCACCCCCACAATATTAAAGCGAGGTTCTCGTGTATATATGTTAACAGTGCGAATGTGACTTAGCGATTCTCAACTGGGGGGTTGCAGATCAAAAGTGGATGGCAGATGGACTCCAGGGACGTGGCTCCACTTCCTCAAAAAGAGTCAGCAACAATTACCAACAATATCCAGTACAGAGCTTTCACTTTGAACCACAGGTCTCTGCTCCAGCTTGTCATTTAAAATCCAGTGCATTCAGAAAGTATTCAGACCCCCTTCACTTTTCTCACTTTTGTTACGTTGCAGCCTGATGCTACAATCGTTTAAATTCATTTTTTTCTCTCATTAATCTACACTCAGAGCCCCATAATGACAAAGTGAAAACAGAATTTTAGAAATTTTTGTAAATTTATTTAAAACCAAAAAAAAACCCCAAAAAACGATATATTAACAATACAAAAAAAGAAAAATGTCAAAATAAATACAAATTCTCTTTGAAAATGCTACTTTA
Source organism: Myripristis murdjan (assembly GCF_902150065.1). Classification (NCBI taxonomy): domain Eukaryota; kingdom Metazoa; phylum Chordata; class Actinopteri; order Holocentriformes; family Holocentridae; genus Myripristis; species Myripristis murdjan. Next base: position 2,060,914 of record NC_043981.1, on the reverse strand, counting down.
TGCCTATGAAAATACGCCGAGAAAAAAACATCAAACTTATACAATGTTTGAATGCATTCAGACCCCAGACCCCCTTCAGACCCCCTTCACTTTTCTCACTTTTGTTATGTTGCAGCCTGATGCTACAATCATTTAAATTCATTTTTTTCTCTCATTAATCTACACTCAGTACCCCATAATGACAAAGTGAAAACAGAATTTTAGAAATTTGTGTAAATTTATTTAAAACAAAAAACCGATATATTAACAATACAAAAAAAAAAAGAAAAAGGTCAAAATAAATACAAATTCTCTTTGAAAATGCTACTTTATGCCTATGAAAATATGCTGAGAAAAAAAAACATCAAACTTATACAATGTCTGAATGCAAAGTAGTGATTTTGAAATATTTTTGAAAAGAAGTAAGGATATTTCACTTCACCTTCAGAGGATCCACAGTGCATGAAAACTGAATGGCTTTTTAGTTAAGTGAGGACAAACGTGGACCCTGAGGCGACACCAGTCGAGAGTCACTGATCTAGAGCAACGTTTCTCAGTCTTCAGCTGAAAAGGATCAGCGAACAGCTATACTGAAGGTGTCAAGGACCACTCACAGCATAATTAATACATTTATTTTAAAACTAATTACATGAGGTAAAGTGCATCTTTCTTAGCGAACCAGGGTTAAATTGTTACCAGGCTAGAATCTCTAAGTTGTTAAAGAGGTTTTTGCACTTTTGATACTTTATTTTTCTAAGGAGCTCTCTTTGTATTTCTACTGTGTTGCAGACAACTTCGAAGTGGAGATTTTTCTAACCTCCTACTAGAAAAAGTACAATGGAACGTCTCTCAAGGTTACTACTCATGACCAAGCAGCGCGCAGATGTCACAAGCACCCATGGAGGCACAAATTGTAAATGGTAAAACATCAACCAGAAGGCTATGTTAAATAGATTTTCCTGTGTGGCACTGAAATAAAACATACCATATTGTGGGCCTACCTGTTTCTGCATATGAAATGTCAAAATATGTCACCAGTGTTAGGTATTTGCCAGTAAGGGTCCAAATAAGTGTGTGTGAATTAGCTGGCAGGCACAGGTTTTTCACAGTCAGCCATGTTTTGTGTTGACGTTTGGTGTAGTGCTCCTGGAACGCTCCAGAACATTGGAAGTCTGAAATTTCAACTTTTAACTTTCAACTTTGAAACAGAACGCAGCATTCTCTCTAGTTTCTCAAGATGCATGGCTGCCACCATTTACAGTTATTACATATAGTATAATTATAAAATTATAGTGTTATAATTATAATATTAATTATATAACAGTGAAATATTATGTTATGTAATATTATATCTTATAGTGCTATATATATTATATTGTGTCATATCATGTTGTGCTACATCACATCATAATGCATTATATTAGCTCTCCCTATATTATTGTATATACATATAACATGTGTATGCATATGTATGTGTATGTTTGTGTGTGCATATATGTATGTGTTTTTATTATTATTATTATTAGTAGTAGTATCATTATTTTTTTTATTTATTTTTTATTTATTTTTTTATTATTATTATTTTTATCTTTACTTTATTTGTTTAGTTATCCGTATTATATTATCTATACCATATCGGATATAATAACACCATACCTTCTGTTACTTCACCCACACACACGCGCACACACACACATGCGCACACACACACACACACACACACACCCTTCCTATATACATATCATTGTAACTGTAATTGTGCTGTCTGTTGTGTTTTGTACTGTATGCCTACTGTCTGTACTTTAGGTTTGGTTTGATTGCTTTCATTGCTGTTACGTCCGTTCCTTATGGTTTGGGTTGAAGGTGACGTGATGAGAAGAGGTGAAATTCGGGACAGGAGAGTTGAGGGTGGGTGTGGTCATGATATCACATGGCCACAGTGGGTGTGGCCTCCTGTACATCACATTCAGTGTCAGCCAACAGTAACAGAAAAACAATCCTCAACAGTAAAATGTATTATTTTAGTTCATGAACATGAAGTCAGCAATTTGTCATCATTATCGGTTACATTACATTCATTTAATTTTATTCATGTCATTCAGGTGAGCTCAGCAGAGGCTATTTTATCACACATGGAGTCATCCTCTTGCTTAAAGCAGACCAGCGTGTTGGTCTATATAATAACACCATTTGCTTGGTGCTGCTTGCTGCAAGCAGTGCAGTTTGGTGTCTGCCTCTCCTCCGTGCAAAATGCAAAACTCTTTATTGCAGACTTTGCAAAATGCTTTGTTTGGGTCTCATAAGGCAGCAATGATCCACAGGTTTTTCCCTTTCTGCTCTTCCTGGCACCTGCAGTAACGTTTTTTTTTTTTTTTTTTCTTTTTCTTTTTCTTTTTTTTTCAGCTGGATGTTCACCAGGCTCAGTATGTCTGCAGTGGATGGTTTAATTTCCCTCTCTAAATGTTTTAGTTCAACAGTGTCACAGCTATGTGTCGCCACCATGCATAGTTCATCAATGGAACTCCTGTACACGGTTACCTACAACAGCCATAATTCATGGAGGCTACAGACATAACAGTGCCCTTCTTTGTTCAACACCAAAGTAATGTTTCACAACGATTAGTAATTCATGTTTTATTTGGCTATAACTAATCAAAACTCAGGTTTAGTCTAGGTTTTGGGAAAAACAGGACAACAGGAATTTTTTTTGTAATTCAGAACTGTCCCAGGTCTTTCAGGACATCTGGTCACCATATTTGGGCCATTGCCAATAAATCTGCCATGCAGAATTGGCACTGCAATCCAGTTAGGTCTTATACTCAAATGTTAGTATTGGAAGATTATAGTAGAGACAGGCAAGCTTGAGAGACTAACGTCTTGGTGCTATATAAAGCATAACATAACAATGCATCATCACCACATACATTTTGAAACGTTAAAATAATTGCTGTGAAAAAACAAGATAGTCACTGTTTGCACTGTGTCACCAGCTCAGATTTGGTGGCAAATCTGCCCCAATGCTTTGCAACATAAAACAGGAAGAAAGAGCACAAGAAATTTCAGTTCCTATCGACGGCTGATTGTGGAAGGAGCAGAAATCACCTCCAACGTGTTTATTCTATTTAGTTAAGATAAAGACAGCGGGGAGGGGAAAGGGGGACAGGAGGCAACAGGATTTATGGAAAATGTGGTCTTATTTTTTTTTTTAAGAAACACCAGCATTTACAGTACCTCTGGTGAAACAGCGGCTGTGGCCGTGCTCTCATTTGTCCACCACAAATTGCAACACTTCATCAAACAACTCAGGGAATGCATTTACCATCACGGATTGATGATACCTAACAGTGTATGAGGGTGGATTTTTCTTTTAAATGTAATAAAGGCATTTTGCTTATTTGTCACACACATTAACACTCCCTGATGAATAGAACATGGGTGTGCACAAACTTAAAGGATTCTTTTCTATTTGCATATCCATTTGCATTCATTGTACGCAAGGGTTCCAGCGATGTTGTGGACCAAACAGCAGGAATCATGAGGGGAAAAAAACAAAAAAAAAACAAATGTTTAAACATGTACTATCAGACTCAGCACAAACTCGCCTATATCGCTCCTCTTCTGCAATCTGCAATCCAAACAGTGCTTGACCCGGAACTCACTGCCAGTGATTGCCTGAAAGTAACAAGGAAGCTATTTCTCTCGACACCGGCAGCGTCCAGTGATGGATTATGGGTTTGAATTGACAAAGACGTCTGTCAGGGGCATATTTGATAGAAGCTAAACAGAATTCTATGAGAAGCTGAGCGTAATTGGACTCTTAATTATATATCTCGAGACGTTGAGCAGGCGTCTCGTCTGCTCTGAAATGGTAGCGGAGAAGAGCAAAAAATAAAAGCAGAGATGTGTTTCAGATTTGTTGCTCCTTTGTCGGTCGTTGCAGGCGTAATGCCGGAGACACACTTCAGCAAGGGTGGCCTAAATATTTCTGCACTGGGATGTGTAGAAAGGGTTGAAATTGATTTGTGTAACAAATGGATGGCAATACTGGAGAGAAAAATAACTACCCAGATAATAGGCCACAATTTGATATTCATAGCCATTTATTTATCCCAGGATATATGAAATTGGCAGGTCTGGCAGCACTTCACCACACTCTCAGAAAGCATTGTGAAATGAGCGTGAACTATGGAATGCAAAAGTGTTACGGCCCTGAATAATGTTGAGATTGCATTCCTAGAACATCAAGTGGATGGTGTGACAACAGCATGGATTGGACAAAACACTTGAAGCTGCTTGTCATGTGAAAAGGTTTGGAACGCTTCAGCTTGAGTTAAGGGTGTTTAGGTTTTGGTATAAGTCATGGACATATGAACTGAATTTGTAAAACATTATTTTTCTGGCAGAGATGCACATTCTGCTGTGTGGGTTTCCAAGTGCAACAGAGAGGAATGGCGGTGTTGATTCACTGGAAAAATTTGGCAACTATCCAGACTTACAATAATAACTTTTTTTAAAGCAACGAGTAGCTTTGCTTTTCATAATGTCCATGTTTGTGTATTGTTGGCCTTCTGGGTCTGATTTTGTGATCAAATAGTGTGTGAATGCAGTGACAGCCAGATGTTGGAATTTCCCACTAACATGTGAAGGCACCATAAGATGTTGCCGTTTTAAAATCAGTGTGGACTTGGAATGGGGATCAAAAAGGACCCTGTGGTCCAATACAACTCATGATACTATTGATAATTATGTTATCATTGTAAGTCAGCAAGTATTGTAAGACAATCTTGCAATATTGTGCTATATTAGACTTTTTTGTTTTACAGTTATTATGATTACTGTCGAAAAAGATGATAATGAATGATGATGATGGTAATAATAGTGAAAAAATGTAACTGTCTTGTAATTTAACTTAAATGTAATTTAATTTGAATATTTTTTAAAAAATGTATTTTTTGTTTGAATCAGTTATGACAAAGTATCAATTGAGGGTCAGTATGATAATATTAAAAACAAATTGAATTGATTTTTCCCCATAATCCCTAGAATGGGCCTTCAAATAAACTATTTGGCAAAAATACATTTTTGGAGAGATTTTCACTGTGATTGATCATTCATCTCAAACAACTCTCAGTCTGCACGTTGACTTCCATACTGTTCTCAATTACAGAAATGTTTGTTACCCAGATGGCAGACAAAATGTATTCAACACAGTATGGTATTTTTTGAAAAGGGTCGTTACTGATGTAAAGCATATGCTGTTGAATTGTTGCTGTAGTTGTTGCATTTGTGTTACATGTCAGTTCATTAGGAAACAGCATGCTAGCTGCCTGCTTCATGTAATCCTGTCCTTGTGTACAACATACTTCTCCCACTTTGCATGCATGGAGCATATATTTCTGTGTTTTCGCAAAAATTTTAGGAGACCGTTCTCCAACATGTGAGTCATGACTTATCTATTTGCACAGGTATTTTATCAGGCAGGTGCTAGGCCAGGTCCACATCTGTGGGCGGCTGATATTTTCCCACTTTGTTTACTGTCCTGCTTGGTGCAGCAGAGGAGGCTTGGCCATGAATCTGTCGGCCCTGTATTGCTTCATCTGCTTGTACCCCAGTTGTACACACACAGTTAATATGGGAGCAATACCCAACATCTCTCCTTAACTGTATATATCATGGTCAGGCTGAGTGATATATCTACATTAAATATCAACATATGAGACTACATATCATCTGAGATTTTGGATATTGTCATATTGTAATTTGGCATAAGTGTTGCCTTTTCCTGGTTTTAAAGGCAGCATTACAGTAACGGGATGTCATCTCTGACTGCTGTAGCTGGTCTATTATTTGCCCCTACATGCCTTCGCCATCAAATTCGAATTATTAATGATCATGATGTTTATCAGAAATTGCATGTAAGTATGTTATAAAAGCACCAATAGTCATTCCTACAATATCATTACAATATTAACACTGAGGTATCCTGTCATGATAACTGATGCTGTCCATATCACCCAGCCCTGTGTAATAACTTGGAAATCGCAATATGAGGGAAAGATTAATATGATTGAGGGCCTAACTCATTATTTCATTTTGGCCCAGAACAATGTAGGCAGAAAATGGAAAATGCAATTTCTGCGAGCCTAGCTTTGTTGGAGGGTTGTAATACAGACGGTTTGTTGCCAGTTGTGTCTCCATGTTTGATTAAAGTGGACTTCAGGGATGCTAAAAACAAGAGTACGGCAAAGTTCTTGCATTTACTGTAATATCATTTCCCAATAAAACTTCCATACCTAAATTTCTCCAAAACAGTGGAGCAACAACAGATGACAGACAAGATGAAATTATTTGGTCAGAGTGATAAAGTCTTAGATCAACAAGCTACACACAGGGAAATAAGCGTGCTGCTTGGAACCAAAACATAGTTCTTCAACGCAATGCCATTTTTCATTCCCTAAAACTTTGCACTCATGGTTCTTCAACCCTTCTATTAGCTCTGGGGTCAGTTTGACCCAATTCAATGTTTAATGTCTCTAAATACATAATTAAAATCATTTTTCTGCTTCATATGTGATGATGATTTATTAATGTTTATCTAAAGGGCTTGCCATCAAAATACATAAAGTACCTGACAAATAAACTTCACCCCAATTCACCCCAGTTGATTAAAAAAAAAAAAAAAAAAAAAACGCTAGTAAATTTGAAGGTAACAGGAGGGTCAGAGAATTCTGATGTTGTTACCAACCCTTTTGATGTGGAGATCTATGGAACTCTTGAAAAACAGGGGCTGTAGTGATATCTAATGAGGTGGACATCCATAATGAATGGGAAGAATGGGTGGACAATTAAAAATGCTTTTGAAATTGCAGCACGGTGAGTTGCAACATCCAAGTGTTGTGTTGCTACAGAATTACACCGATCTACACATCGTATGCTCCAGACAATAAAGCATGGTTCTTTGGTAGAGAGCCCAACCAAAATCACACTTTTTTTTTTGGTCTTGTTTTTGTACCACTGCAGTAGGCAGAGTGTTGACAGGATAGACAACACACTGCTGTATTTCGCTGACTCCTTGGCAGAGACATGGGTACATTGTCAAAAAAAGGCTGGTAGTCTGTATTGTCCACCTTTAATTAGGCCCAAATATTTATCGTATCTTTCTGTGTTGACTGAACATTTTCCCTGGTATTCAGCACCTCCCCTAGTATCCAAAGAGCTATCAAGATGCAGTGCTTCTTCAGGTCTTGGTAGTTAGATAAAGAAACTTCCAGCCTGGAGAAGTATTCAAGAACTTTTCTTGTGTGTGTGCAGAGGGAGCACTGGTCCTGAATGCTCCATTGATATGATATTTCTACAAAGGGCTTTCTGATAGACTTCTGGCAATTTTTACTTGATCTTTGCTCTCAATTATGATGATAAAAACTAAAAGATCAAACTTAAACTCTTTGAGGCAAAGGTATGGAATGTCACATATTGAAGCTGATAAAGAGAAATGGCTTTGGGCCCAAAGGGTGTTCTCTCTCTCCCCCACAGGACTGACAACGCTGGATAAATCGGCCCGTTAACCATCTATCTGCGCTGACTGACAGCTTTAAGTGAACGGCACCAAGTCAGCATATCTGATAATTGGCAATTGTCGAAGGGGAGAGGAGAGTGCGTGTGTGTGATGGGAGGATGGATGAAAGGGCAGGATGTTGGTGGGGAGTTTGACCTCCTCCACCTCCTCCTCCTCATCTTTATCACTTGTCACTTTCTGGCAAGGAGCTCTTCCTCATTTCATCGTAGTCTTTTTCATCATTTCCCTTGACCTTTTCTATGGGATGGCCTCCCTCAGCACCATGTCGCCTCATTCCCCCCAAAACATCGCCATGCCGACTTCAACGCCCCCACCCCCACCTCCCAGAAGTGTCAGATGTGGTAACTGTCAGCCAGAGCGAGCAGCTTTCTCTCTCTCTCTCTCTCTCTCTCTCTCTCTCTCTCTCCCTCTCTCTCTCACTCTGAGTCACCCGCTCATTAATTCGAATGACTCTTGGTGTTTCCGGATCCTATCCTTGACTTCCATCGCTGTGACATCTGCAACGGCGTTACCGCTACCGGCAGCGGCAACAAGTTGATGTGCCATTCAGGGCCAACGTGGCTCTCTGTGTGGATGATGAGACCGATCAGGCGGTAAGGGATCCATGAGTAAAAATAGTCGCTGTGTTTGATTGGCGTTCAGCAGCGCTGTCAGGTTCTGTGTTTGACAATTTGCAGGGAAGACGCAGGCCTGCCACAGCCTGCCTCTCTGCACAAAGGCCATTTAATTAAGCATTAGTTGTAGATGTGTTTCTTCACTGAAAGACGTGGGTCCTCCAGTATACAACCCCCATCCCTCTCCACACCTACTATCCCCCTACCTTGGGGGTGGTCCTTGTCTCTCATCCAACATCACCTCACCATGTGATCTCATCAGGCAAAGCAAGGCTCCATTCCTCCTGAGTGGGTAAAATGACATGCTCTAATGACAGGGCCCTTGTTTCCACTCAAATTACCATGCAAAGGATGCTGCCGCCCGCCTTCGGCTCTCCATGAGGATGCCATTTCTGTCTCAGCCACCACCCCCCCTCAGGCATTTTGAGGACCATGCAAGAAAGAGACACACTCTCTTTTTTCCTCCCTCCCTCTCTCCTCCTGTCTTCTGAGAGCTCATTTCAAGGAAATTATTCATGAACTTGGCCGATGTACAGTAATCACTTGCTCGGTCCCTTAGAATATCCATTTGTTGCAAAGGGGTATAAATGAAATTTTTAGATGGGTAGCAATATTTGAAGGGAAACTCATGTACAGGTTAATCTCTGCTCCCTGCTTTCCTGAGAGTTCAGTGCTCAGACACTTTCCTGGTCAGGCAGAAAGACGGCGAGAGACTCCATTGTCATGTTTCACTGAAGCATTTGATTTGGTGCTATTTTAAACACAGGAATCAGTCCATTGATTAGGAAATAATACAACTGAGAACTCTAATTCTGCTTTGAAAGTCTAATTTTCAATCATGGGCCGCCTAGATGATTGCTACCTGAGGGCTGACAGTGAACATTTTTTACGCCGTCATACTGATTGTCACGGTGCAATTAAGTAAAATTTTCTTAAACACAAATGTGTTGTTTAAATTCATGTGTGCTCTATATTGGTACAGTATAAATGGGATTGCAAAGATTAAAATATGCCTAGTGATTACGGCGTAAAAAAAAAAAAAAAAAGAGATTAATTCTAATATCTAAATGAGAGTGTGGGTTGCTTCACATGATAAACCAATAAGTCCTTTTCCAAAAGAAAAGAAAAAAAGAATGATTTATCAAATGAAGAGAGGAGAGAGAGAGAGAGAGAGAGAGAGAGAGAGAGATGATGAGGCTGGTAGGTGAAAAGTAATGAACTTTAAATGAATAAGAACAAAAATAGAACCAAGAGAATGAAAAATCTGATATTTCTCTTCGGGGAAGGTGGCAAAAAGGTGACAAATCAATGCCAAAAGCTTAGAGGGGCATGTGAAGGATCGCGTATAACAGCCGCTCACTATTGTCATTGAGTAAATTGCACCCAAAGGGTACACAGGCAGCGTGATGTAAAAAGGCAGCTCACAGAGGAAGTGGGTCATACTCACTTGGAGGAGCTGGTCGAACACCCACCTTAGCTCAGAAGGTGGCATTGTCAATAACGTGCCTGTAATATGCATGGTCTCATTATCAGTTCAAATCATTCCAATGGTTTGACTTAGCTTTCTTCAAGTGCAAAATCCACTGGCATTTGGACTGATATGGGTTTCAAAAGGCTGATATTGATAGTCTCGGATTCATTCATTCAATTGTGTTAAATATTTGTGTGCCAAAACACTTCCAAAACTTAGGAAGTACATAGGAAGTTTCTCTTACTGTTTTCCCATGCCCTGCCAAACGTCAAACTCCCTGACATTCCATAATTATAATGTTGAATTTCCATGACCTATATAAATGCAGCATTCTGGGAATCAAACTCAGGTCTTGCACATGAACTTCCTGTGGTTTACACACATGCCATCGTCACCGACCACCTCCTGACATGGACTTTCTCATTCTTTATTTGACGTCACCATCCCCTCGTGTCTCATACTAACGTCAGAGGGTGTCTTTGGCGTCAGTATGAGATGTATGAGGGCGTGACCAAGCTGCGCTCTTTGCTGCCCTGGGAATGAGAATGGGCTGGTCATTTTCTGGCTAATAATGACATCATCTTTAATAAACATAAAGTCCTGCAGTTTCCTTGTTTGGCACCTATCAGACAATGTCCACAGTGTTACGGTGCATCATTGAGAACAATGATGTATGCAACACTGTGACTGGCTCCACAGGAATTTTCTCCATACACCGATATGGGCTTATTGTTATATATTCATTATTAACAAGCTGCATGAGCAGAATACAAAATCTTCAAAAACCCTACATCAATCATGGTAAACTGACTGTAACGAATGAGGTTTATTTGTGGATTTGTACTGCAGTATCACTCCATTACACTGGACTGGCAGCAGGAACATTAGCTGTAACAGTGGTGACTTGGCCTAGACGCTGAGTGTTGCTGGGTTACAGTATAAGAATGGCACAGTTGCCAGGTCTGCCAGAGCCTGTCGGCACCTCTCTGGGTCAGTACTTCACTCGGTTGATGATATTGCATTGCTCAGGGGACTTCAAACTTTTTCATGTTCTGGACCCCAAATTTGACTGTCAGTAAGTCACGGAGAGGAGATTTTGCCCTGAGGGACCCCTACATCAAGAGATATTTTGGGTTTTGAAAGCATTCAAATGCAAGTCTGACACTGATCTCTCTCTCTCTCTCTTTCTCTCTCTCTCTCTCTCTCTCTCTCTCTCTCTCTCTCTCTCCACACACACAAACACACATAGAATTTTATATACACACATATAATTTTCTTAAAATTGTTTTTCTTGTTTTATTTATTTTAGGTCATTTGTTTTGGTAAAAGAAAGAAAAGCAGTTAATTTGTACAGGTTTCAAAGGTTAAATTGTTTAGATGTCATACTTGGAACACTGACAAATAGTGGTGACATTAAACCAGAGAAAGGAAAATATTAAAATGATCCCTCATGCATTTTCTGCATTCTAACAATGACTAGTGAATTAAATTATAGTGAAATTAAACTATACATTTTGCTGAGGACCACATGGAAGCACCCCCAAGGACCTCTGGGGTCCCCAGACCCCACTTTGAAAACCACTGACATAACTGACAACCTCTGCCTTTTAACAGCCACTCTTTGCATTCTTGCACATTGAATAAAAAGGGATTTCCAGCGACAGACACCTGGAGTCTCTCTCCTTTTTCTTTTCGCAGGTGTCGGTGGTTAACATGAAACATGCTAGGGCATGATGGCTGACTTACAGCAACATTATCTTTGCTGACTTCATCACTAAACTTCATTACTAAACCACAGGCTGTGGATACTCCTTAGTTCAATATGAATCACTAGATCATTGGGCTTCTACTTGCTTAGTTTATTAAGTTTAGCCTTCTCCCACTTCCCTGACATTATATTCAGTATTTGTGACAGCACTAAATAACTCTAAATTATTAACACCAGCATAAATATATTGGCAGGCTAAGTGGCTAAGTACAGGCTAAGTGTGGCGACATGTCTATTTTTCTCTGTTGTCTCTTTTCGATTGTCTCTTTTTTCTGAAACAATTTTGCTAACAGACCTTTTTCACAGCAGCCATCTTGACATGAAATAGCAGGGTAAACACAGATGTTCCTGCTACATTAATTAAGCCAGCATGCATAACACCAAAGATGCTCTATGCAGAAGATGATGCATTATAAGGTGTGCTAAAGGTATACACTTCCTGTCCCCCAGTGTGGGCATACAATGTCACTACCCAAGCTGTACCTCAGTACTGCACTTGTGCAGCCCTCAACTGCAAGAAATTTGATCTGATAAAACCCTCAAGTTGCAAAAACCTAAGTGTTTTAGATAAAAATCGCATTGCTTTCATGTGCATAGCTGATTGGACTCAGGAAGGTTGTTGCCATTATGAAAACAGAATAGTCCTACAGGTATAAATTACTGCACAGTTAAATGGTTAAATAAACAGCTAAATAGTGTACATGGACAAATGCTTACTTCTCCCATTGGAGTGAATGGACTCAGGATGGCAGGAGCACCCACACGATTGTGAACGTAACAGAATGCCACTGGCTTGTGGCACATTGAAGCCTTTTACTCCACTTATCAGTTCTGCTAACACAGGTTCCAGGAGAGAAAATCTGTGTCGTTATTCACTGGCTTCTCTTGAAATCTCAATTCACTCTCAATCAGTGAACACAGCGGTTCCAATATTTGGTGTCAGTCTAATGGGGGCAGTAAGCATAAGAACACATCATTTTGGTCAATTGGTTGATTTTCCTTGCTTGTCTCAAAATGTCAGCCATTAACTGTCCCTGTCAGCTGCTATTCATTTTGTTCATTTCATTAGCCACATCTCCAACCACTGCAATCACCTCTACAGACACTGTCCATGCGTCAGTATCACTAGAGTTATTATAGACACCTTTTTCTTAACTGAACTGTCCCTTTAACTAAAGCTTGTGTTTCACAGCAAGAATGAGATCTAGGCATGGGTGTCCTTGGTGATGGACTTGACCTGTTGAACCATACAGTGTTTGTATCGTTCTTTACCCAAGTTACTAATTTTACCCTGGTCCACATCCTGTAGCATGTGTCGTGTATGCTAAAGCTGGATGCTGGCTGTGCTTATGACTAACCAGGATGACTTGCGATTTGAAGCTCATTTTGTTTTGGCCCTGTGGCACACAACAACAGCACTGAATATCTGAGCTCATAACTTTGAGTACACAACACAGCAGTGTAAACTTGCTTAGACAGACAAATCCATGTAGTACATCTCAGACAAGAGGACTGAGCAAGAGGATGCTTTTGATGGCACAGCACGCTGGAAACTGAGATGTGTCATTCCAGCTCATCCTTGTCATGTCACGTTAAATAAAGACTGAAAAATATATTGAGTTTGAATGCTATGGTTTTTTCATTGTAGAGAACTTAATTTCACACTTATTCTCATATTTCTGTCATTCTTGCATATGCTGCATATTGCTTTTTTGCTGTTTTGATACTTTTATATCCTATGTACTTCTGCAGCTAACAGGGCTGCTATTTTACACACCCTTTTTGTACCATGCTCCATAAATTTTCACACTTTTTATACATTTTAATTTAACATGTTGTAAGATTTTAAAGTTTTTTGACCACTAGAAGGTATGGCCATACGCAAATGCAATATATGTACATTTCCATATATGACATATAGGTTGATATGAAGTAAGACATATATGTACATGTACGTATAAACTACATATGAAACATATTAGAAATTGGAACAATATTATATATAAACATATATGTGTAGCCCATACAAATATGTATGTTTACGTATGTTTTTTACATATGTCAAACAACATGTAACCTATATTGTTTAATATATTATTAAATACATATGTACATATATAAATTTTACTATGGGTATTTCATATGTTATAAACATTTATCTTCATATATCCAGACAATGTATTTATATGATAAGAACATACCGCCTCATATGTAACATATATGGCAATTTCACTCTTGATATAGGGGCATCTTTGTCATATATTACATTTCCATATGGGTGAAGAGCACAAACTCTTATAAAATACACAAAGCCTGATCACTTGAGGAAATGTCTGGTAAAGGAAAGGTGTTTTTGGATGGAAGTAAGGGACATACATACATACAACACTCCTGTTGGATTCAATGGATTACTTTGTCTTTGAACTTCAATAATGTGAAACTGAAGACTTCAAGCTACAACATAAGCTTTGAATAAACCTTTCCTGCCGTTGCACTGCTGATTGATGGGACACTTATGAGATTCATGTGAAATTTGGATATGTTTGTCTGCAGAATGTGTGCTGTCAGAGAAGCTTTGAATGAAGCTGAAGCAGCTTATCATTGGGCTGATACAGCAATTTAGAAAGCTCAAAGCAGGTAATAACAACAGGCTGGCTGTAAAGCTACAATACAGATCTACAGTGATAACTCTCGCATTGCAAGAGGTCATTTTACTGCAAAACATCCAGATATATTGTTTTAATTGTCAGTTGCATTATGTTTAAATTCCCCTCGTGCTATTTCCATGTCCTGGTTCTAACGTTGATCGAACAGTTTGCCTGCAGAGATTATTCAGGTTTTATCTGATTCTATTTGATCTTAGCCTTCCATTACCCTCTGCCTCCCTTTTTAAATTCCCAAATCGAAGTAGGTGACAGCACACACGAGGGTGCATGAAAGACAGGTGGGATGCAGCCGAGCATAGGCCCTTATAATGGAATATATTCCTTGTCCACGCTCGAGTGGCTCTAAGTGGGGCTATAAATAAGCAGTAATATACATGTACAGGAAGTTAGAGTGGTAGTCAGTACACAGATAAGTCTTCACTTTCAAGCCCTGTGACCTTGAAGGAACCAGCTCAAAGTCAAAGTAACTGCAGGGAATGGAAATGAATCAAGCATTTGCTACTTTTGCACCGTCTGTATATGACCTGTCGCTCTGCTTTTTCAGATTCCTATATTCTTTCTCAATATATTGCACCTACCTTTTCAAATAAATCATGTCTCATATTGTTGTTATGTTTTCATAACATACCTATTTTCATAGATTTGCTTCTTCGCATCATTATGCTGACATTCATATTTTTTCATACTTTCATTCAAATATGTGTAATGACTTTCTCAATGGAGATTGTTTAAATTGGTCATCATTTGTTGTTTTTTTTATTTCATCTCTGATGCATTTGTCAAAGGAAAACATACATGAAAATGACTAGGTGTTGTTGTAATAATGATTTTGGCATTTCATAATTATAAAATGGTATCTAAAAATCCATCCATGTATACATCTATTTTCCACACTCACTTCTTCTTGTTCAGGGTCTGTTAAAAATATGTTTCTCATAATTACCAGATAGTGTCTCCTAATTATGAGAAAGGTTGTCAGTATGAGATACCAAAGTCATAATTATGAAAAACACCCAGAGACTCCATCTTTGGTGCTAAGTGCTCATTACTGTTGTGCGTCTACTCTGCATTTCTCAGAGATCACCTGTCAATCAAACAGTATGGGCAGGACTGTGACATAATTTTCCATGTGGATTTTTTTTCTGTTCCTTCCAAACAAAGCAGAAAGCTAAAACACATCACTTCCTGTGCAGCAGGAAGGAACGAGCGCGGGTTTACCACAGCAGATGAAAATCTTTTGGGAGCTGGATATCAGTTGAATCACCATAGACAGCAGCAAGATGGATATTTATGTACCTGTCAGTGTGTTGCCTTACTTTACTTTTGGATTTATTACTTCCAATTTCATCTTATCATCGATATAGCATAGTTTGGCATGGTGGTTACAATAAGAAACATTCAAATTCAAATGTAGTTGATTCAATGACTGATGATGCCAGCTGTTCCTAAACAAAGATAATTAACGTCCATGTTTTAAAGGACCACAGCAGTGATTTTGCATGTTTAGTCTGTTATCTACAAAATGTATTCACTTCACATTCCTGCTCATCTTTTCCCAAAGCAAGCCTTGGTATTTAGAATTCCAATATAATTCTTTACCTTTTATCCAGCTGTTGGTTTCCATTCATTCCACTACGATATGAAAATGAAGAGACTTTAGACTTTCTTCACACCAGTATTCCATCACCATAATAAAGTCGTCCACATTAGTTTTCCTAAAAGCAGCAGCACTGTTGTGTTTTGATGACTTGAAACCGGGCTGAGTGAGGCGGTCCCTCGGAAAATAGTCCCTGGGGAAACATTTGCTTTACACAACAAATTATGCAAAATGGTTTGCTGCAATATAAAATGTAAGTGTGATGCAGTAAATGGGAAAACAGTCATGTCCTTTGTGCCATGGTCCTTTAAGCCCAAATGTTCAACCTGAAAACTACCTTTAGTTACTTTATATGCCATGATACAGCACAGCAGGTTATTTACAATACACCACTGTGGTTGTAAAAATAAACTATACATGATGCATAATTCCCTCTCACACCCTGGGCCTGTCCTGTCCTCGCCTGTCTAGCCATAAATTGGCTGATGTTCCATTACTGTATGTTGCAGCAGTTGCGTCAGGTTATTCAATTTCATTTTACCTGTTCATAAATTAGGGATGACTTCCATGCAACATTGCCATTTGCCCTCACACCCACCTGAGCACACACCCAGCACATACACTGCATAGATACAGATACGCTCACATCCCCTGAGAGCAAAGATGAGTTGTTATAATGAAGTAGGACATATTTGATGGGTTGCATTGAGCTGATTTCCCTTTTAATCAGCATAGATAGCACAGATGTTTATTGGCACTCATATCTGATTATTGTACTGAGGACGGCGATGGATGTAAGCACTGTTCAAATTACAGTAACATTCCCTGCATGTATCCACATCGCCATTAAGTGCACATAATGTTGACATCATGCAGAGAGTGCTCATGTGCTGTCTGCCAAATGGGAATATATTAAGCTGAACGTACAATGAAATGTACTTAGACTGGGTGCTGGCAAGCATACAAGCAATTCCATTTTTCTAATTACTTGAAGGACACAGTATTTTTTCAGTAATTTTACTTTTTTTTGGCATGTTTTGATTTAAGTACTATATTTTGCTTCATTGTCCATCACATCCCACACAAGGCAGTAATTTCACTTTCATTTAAAGTGCTCCACATTTCCCTATAAATAAATATCTGTTTTGCTACTCTCCAACACTGACTGATGTGACTCAGTATAATGCAATAACACACTGTGATCCCTGATTTGTAGAACATAATAGTGATCCAAGCCACAGTATATCAGAGTCGGGTAGCTCTTTCCTGGAAAAAAAAAAAAAATCTTCTGGTACTTGGGAAGCAATGCATGAGAACAGTTTTCCACTCATGGAAAACACCTGGAATATTTGAATGTGTGATTAAACATCCTGGAATTATAAGATAAAATTATAAGGTGCAGCTGAGATCACACATTCAAACATTTTCCTCAGCTCATATTACACATTTTGAGCCGCTGACACCCGTTACAGCTCCAGGTCCAACCCAGTCTCACAGCAGCTCGTGATATAATAGTGAAATTTAATCTATAGATTTGTGTGAAAGGATACAAAATGTCTTTTTCCGTGACAGCACAGCTTTCAAAGTAATGTGGTTTTTTGCATTTTTTTTTGTGTCACATACACATACATAAAAGCGAAATTCATGTCCATGGACACAAATCTGTAGATTAAATTTCGCATTGCGTGATCTGCCTTGAGACTGTGCTGCTCAGTCACACACAGCTGTCATGTTCATTCTGCAGTGTCATGCGTATGGAAGCTGAAACGGCAAAAACACGCAGAGCTACCGCCTTGCCAGCATGGTGTGTTTGCATGGAAACAACTTGTTGTACACATGTTGTCAGCGTATTTCCATGTTGTTAGTGTGTTGTTTTTTTTTTGTTTTGTTTTTTTTTGTTTTTTACATGTAAAGAACGTGTTGTGGAACACACACATACACACACACACACACGGTCGTGTTTCCATCACTTCAGAGGGCATTACATTGACTTACATTCATTTCCTTGAGATTTATCCTAACCTTAACCCTAACCACTACCTGCCTAACCCTAACCCTAACCTTAACCTAACCCTAAAGTTATCTTAGCTTGAAACATGCAATTTCAGAATTTGTCCACTTTGTCTATTTTGAATCATTCTCAGGAGACCTGATCCTGATTTAAATTACACAAAAATATAAAATAATCTAAATGTGATTATGCATTGATATTTATTTAATGTGTTTTTTTTTATGTTCTTAAATTGTAAAATGCAATGCAAAACTGTTTCCATTTGTTGGACAACTGGTTTGTGGACTATGACAATGACAATTGTTTTCCTTATCTTGGTAAGTGTGCTCTCAGCAACTCAAGAATTCTGTCGCACCTCCAGTAGGAGAGAAGCAAAAATAAGAAAAGATCGGTCAATCACAGAAATCAGTGGGTACTAACAAAAGAAGAAGTACTCGGTGGATATGAACAAAAAGAAGGAATTGAATAAAAATGTCATTAGACACATCTTTCATTTTCATCAAAAATGAAAAATGTGTATCTATTTTATTACGATTACAGCATATTTAGTAATAATGAAAAACAAATATGTCCAAGATTCATTCATATTTTGAGGGGAAAAAAAAAAAAAAAAAAACGTCTCAGAAGTCCCCTTCCTCCCTCTGTGGGAGCTTTGGCCTGAGATCTTGTTCCTAAACCTGGATGCTCATCAAGATTAAATGAATCAAGGAATATAGACAGAAGTTGTTGCTTTTGACTGGGCTCATACATGACCTCAAATGATGTGAAAAAACATAATTATCCCATCGCTCCAAATGATGGCAGAACCCTCAAACAACATAGTATGGATTTTTTGGAAACAACATGGATATGAATAAAAGCATATGTCCCTCGAGGGTTAGCATAAATAGGTAAAATCTCAGCGAGGTAACAGTACTTCTGCTTGCTCGGATGTTTTAGCGCTCCTTCCAGCCTTGGGGCGAGCTCGATATGGCGTGAATAATTCACAGAACACAATGTTGCTGGACTCCGCTCGTTGAGGAAGTGAAATGACACCAGTTGCCCTGTGGGGTCTTGGAGCCAGCCGGCGGACTGAGTGCGGCGCGCAGGCGATTACCATGTCTTGACTAACCGCTGCTGCAGCCAGTGGATCGATGCAGCTCCACCGGGGAGGGGAGGACACGGGTCACAAGGCATCGCATAACACCCCCTCCACCCCCTCTCTCCACCCGCCCCTTTTCCCTCCACAGTGATCATTACTGAGCTGTCTTACTGACTGGGGAAAAAAAAAGAAAACATCAGCAACACATCAGTAACAGAGGTCAGCGCGCTAACCTCTGTTGTTGAGCACAACTTGAATCAGCGAGCATCCTTGACACTTCAACCACCTCCGCCGCCAAAACCCCACCCCCCACTCCACCACTTGGTGCACGATGCCCCCGCCGCCTCTTAGCCGAGGGCCCAATTAAAACGCCGGCTCTCGCTTTGTCGCCGTGGAGAGATCACCGATGCTCCGAGGCTTGATTCTCCGATAAAACATGCCCCCGCTGAGAGGCTCGCTCAAGTGCTGAAACAAGGATGCTGCCATCAATTATTTAGCAAAGGTGAATATTTCACACATACGGGGGAATACAGGTCAGATCCTGTGGATGTTTGCTGGATAAATATTTAAAGATCAATATTTTATAGGTGTGAAAGGGAGCGAGGGGCCCGGGGGACGTGGCGAGGAACTATGGATGAAAGGCAAATAATGATTTCAAGGGGAATCGCAGGGCACTTAGATTCACTACAAAGTGAAAAATATTCTGTGGAAGAGATTTTGGGTGTGTTATGCCTTTGAATTAAAGATTTTCAAATGCCTTTGTGTCTTTAAAGCAAGCATATCATTCACAGCCTGAGAAAAGAGAATGGATTGAGGCTTATCCAGCCCAGTTTTCCCCTTCACACTCAAAAGAAATTATGACCTACAGTTTCTATTATTGATGGCAAAGTATATGGCCTTCTGAAAGCAACCTTCATGAAATATTGGACGAAGGGGCCATGCTAAATAACCCATAGCGCTGTGAACTGAAAGATGAGGATAAAAAACATTTCCTCACCTTGTTTGGATTTGTCTCGGGTTTGGTGTCACCTGATGTCGGCCAGGTGTTGAGAGATTTATCCGCGTGCAGTCGCACAGATCTTCACCTTCAAACTTAATTAGAAATCAAATCAATTGGATCAAGAGCAGATGTGCTTCTTGGGTTTGTGTAATCTATACAGACACAGTATTTGACTGGCTGTTTGTTCAGGGGTTTTTTTCTTTTGTTGGCTTTCTACCCCCCCCTTTTTTTTTTTTTTTACTCTCCATCGCAGCAGCTTTTATCCACTTCCCTTTTCAATTCACATGAAAAAAATATCTGTTGTGTAAGACGGCTTCTTTTCCTGAGTGGATGTTTATTTTGGGGATTATTACTTTGGTTGGTGAAGCGGGTATGATGATTTTTGTCAGCATACAGTTGAGCTGCTTATTGATCCACAAGCCTGCATGCACACAGATACACACACACACACACACACACACACACACACACGCTGACTCACACTGTTGCCAATTAGTGTGGTCATTATTTACCTCACTTAAACATAATTATGATAATGATGTTCCTAAGACCAGCCTAGCAGCTGACCATATATATACACATCCTTTTTGATAATGAAACCTATTTATATGATAATTGCGATGTAACAATTTCAACTCTACCACTTAGTCTATAATATACATTTCCGCAGCTTTGGTTTCTATATTACCCTGTCATTACTATCAAACTCAAAACAGATGTCCCGTAGCATCTGCATGGATATCCATTCTGTGGAATGGAGAGGAAAAATGGGAGTTTTCAAGTGTTTTAACCAGACTTTCCACGCCAATCTGGCATATCATCAGCATAATGAGGACTATCTCAAACTCTGTAATTCTGTGGGTGGAGAATCTTTGCTGGACATGACAGTCATCATCACTCCATGTGGCTGTTTTGCATTTAGGGACTCTTTCATTTCAAGAAGATTCTGTAAGAATAGGTACAGTGCTTCTCTGCCTTTGTGCTTTTACAAACAAGCAGCAGTGCCCAATTTTGGAGTCTGTTGTTGCTGCTTATTTTACGGCCATTTTACACCTGGATCCTATTTTCCAAATTTTTTTTTTCCTCATTTCAATAGATCCTGACCAAAACGTTATGCTTCACTGTAGATCTAATTAGACCTCGCCTTTGCCAGTGCAGTCCAAATGGGCCAATGGACCAAAAACAAAAACAAGACAAAAGAGACCGGGACATACATCCCAAATGAATGGTGCAAGTTTTCCTGAGTGTAATTACTATTATTATTATTATTAATATTATTATTATTATTATTATTATTATTATTGGTGTTTGTGTGTATGCATGATCTACTACATCTGCAACATCCTTTTTTTTAATTAATTTATTTATTTTTTGAAATTCTATTCAATAAATATGGGAACATTTTCAGTATATTTCACAATCCAACCAACATATTCAAAGGACCATCTCAGTGATTTTGAATATTTGACCCATTTATAACAATTTCCCCACATTTTAAAATGCAACAAACTTTATGGTACTTAAAGTATGATACTTTCTAGATATGGTCAACACGGTCTATTCCACAAACATGTGCTCTAACATTGCCTCACACCCACTCACAGGCATACATCCATGCACATAATCAGCAATCAGTCAATATTTAAAACATGCCATGGTGCATTCCTCTGTCTTCAAAGGTCAACTGTGCATGCTTTTCTTAAAATAGACCAAAGGGCACCTGACATCTTTTTTTTTGCTTTCAGGCATTCACAACACACCAAACCCACCAATTCTTTCTTTTTCTTCTTGATATATTTCCATGACAGATGCCATATCTACATCCCCTCTCATTAATATCATCGTTAAGACCTATGGGATACGTTTTTAACATACATCCTTAGACCAAGAACATTTAAACCGAAATTGCTACAACCTTGTTACAACTAGGAATTGGACATTCCATAACCACAGTTTCACTGGTTATCTATTACATGATATGAGAAAGCCTCTATCCGGCTTTATAAGAAAGCCCAGTTGAAAATACATTTTTAATACCCATCTGACTCTCCTCCATGTTTAATTCCTGAAAGTTATTTAATGTACCACTTTCTCCTCCTTTATTTGCACAGAAATCTTCCTATCTTGGGTCCTCTCCGAATCAATATTCAAGCCGTCATATTTTTGATATGGTCTTCATATGTAAGTTTAAAGGATGGCACGTGATGACGAGCTGCACCTGTCTTGATTTTTCCAAAGATGAAGGATCACCTATTCATGGGCCTGCTCTCAGTATTCCATTCGCAGCATCTTTAACAAAAGTAATATGTACCCTGAGATCTTAAGATCTAGATCTATGGTAACAACGACACAAAATGTTACAATTGCACATCTGATGCTTGGTCCCCATGAAAAATTCGTTGGCCTGTTGGCCTGATGGTGGCACTGCTGGCCAATTACATTTATATTCAAAATGATGGAACCTCATCGTCAAAATCCATCATTTCCATCCAGGACAGGCCAAACCATACTTCCTCACCCAATCTTTGATCGTTTGAGATCCAGACCAGTGCATCACATGCCCAATTAACCCTCCTATTATTGTTGGGGTCAATTTTACCCCATTCAGTGTTTAACATTTCTAAATACATGATTAACATATTTTTTGGGCATCATATTAAATGACTTTTCCTAATTGAATGGGGACACGTAGGTAAACATAAAATGAACATGATGACATGTTTTTAATGTTGGACACACTTTGTACACATCTGTTTCATTAGGGTCAATTGATTTAAAGGTAAAGGGAGGATTTTAAAAAAAAAATACTCTTGGAGTTGTCTGATTCAAGTGTGTTTTTTGACTTGAAAAACGAACCAAGCCAATCAGTGCCAGCTAGCTAATGCTGGCTAACAACCAAGAAAATGGATTATAATGTTTTAGATGCTGTTTACAACATTGTTTTAAAGAAATTTAAACAAAAAACACTCAGAGCTGAGCAATGTTGTGCATCAAAGGCATTTCTGAGAAGGGGAGATGTTTTTTACGTTTACGCCACTGGGATTGGCAAAAATTTTAAAGAAATTCATCAATAGCACGTTGTTAGCCCAAGGTTAAGCTAACAAAAAGCTAGTCATGGAGACAAACTCACTGAATAGTTCGTCCAAATATTCCCCTCTCACCAATAAACTGACTTCATTTGCATAAACAGCACAAAGTGACATTTTTATAGTTGGCTAAAGTTGCAAAGGTGCAGCTGTACACTGGATAAAGTGACTGCAGTGTCACAGCAGGTGGACATGTCAGTTGCTAGTGATTAGTTGGCGGGATTCAGATCCCTCCGCCTACAGACATCAGCCAACACGTCTGCAATTTCAGACTGAATAATGGAGTGGAAACATAATGGTCATTCAGTGTGAATATCAGGCTACTCACAGGATGCAGTGACTCTCGAAAGCACCCAAAACTTTCTCAACACACCGATGGCTCAGTCTGTGATGATACATGATGATGCAAATGATGTTAAAGAACTCTGTCCAAATTCAGGCCTGTCTCCTAGAGTGTGTCTGCACTGCTGGGCAAAGTAGCACCACATAAACAGTCAAACTTTCTGGTGGTGAGTAAACTTAAAATGACACATACATGCAGTGAACATATCTCATTGCAGAGTAATAATGCGTTGACATGTTTGGTGTGTTTGTAAGATTGTTTTTTTAGAGCATCCGGTGGCTACAGAACTGTGATGGGGAGCTGCATCCTGGCAAGCATGATGCATAGTAACTCTACAGTGAAGCAACTGATGAGATTTTGATTTGAACCAAATGATATGATGGAAAATGATGAGAAAATAGATTCCACAGTTAAGGTTTATGCCTGCTGCACAGATAGATACCATCATACATGTATATCATCCACTTTTCCATCTTTTTCCAATCATCAGTGTAACTACACCCATGCATGCAGCAAGAAGGTCCCCAGTATAGCATGTTTGCCCCTCGAATGAAATTATAGTACATTACAGGCTGGTTTTCATTACATACACCATTCCTACATAACCTCAACACGTTGGAGCAATCATGAAGCTATATCTTAACACAGTATGGGCAGTTTTCACAATATTAACATGCAGCCCTCCTACATATTGCTTATTTCCATGTCATGTCCTGGGGCACACAGCATGCATAACATAGATCACGTGTTGAATTCATTGTCGGGAAAGAGGGCAACATTAAGACATCACGGGCAAACACACAAGGAAATGTGACCCTACAGATCTCACATCAGTGACTCTATGAGTGTAAGAAAATGAGTTCTCACCAGGCAGCGTCCACGGTGTTTATACAGGCCCAATCATACAGAGTGATAGAAAATCATAAGCCTTACAAAGCCCGGCCTGTCTTTTGGCACTACAGGACCCTCATTTACATGTCACAAGGTGATCCTCAGCTCTCTATTGACCGACCAGGGCAAACAACTGATGTGTATAAATTGCATCTGTAACAGGTATGGACGTTTGGTTTCAGGCTTGGTTACGGGACTGAATTTGTGAGCACTAATGTGGGGCCGGTCGATCGCGGATTCATTTTGCCATTTAGCTGGGGTCTCTTCCTATTATATAGCAGAAATGAGAGTGCCTTTTCATTCTGTCAGCTTAGCTTAAAGTTGGCTAAATATGGGGGAAAGTGAAATCTAAAAACTGATTGTGTGCAAGTGGAATACAAATCAAGACAGATTACAAGGATGGAAAAAGCCTCTCACTCAGGTTCCCGGGACCATTCAAGGCTCACATTCCCGCTGCACAAAGCATCAGAGGCATTTTTTGCGAGACAAGCTGACTTGGGTGACAGCTCATTATCTCTGGTCACTGTTGTCGTAACAATGCGACTCTATCCCTAGCGTAACGTTGCTTTAGGTTGGCACTGTACTTTCCCTTTTATCCACACCGCAGAGTTCATCGTCACGTCTGACCAGCCAATCGTTATCTCTTTTCAGCTCTGTGTCACATGGTTCTGGTCAGTGGTATAAAGTAATGAAGTCGAAATATGTTCTTACTGCACTTAAGTATTTTTATTTTATTTTTTTTTATCAATTTGTTCTTGTACTTTATTCAAGGAATTTTCAGTTTGATTTTTAAATCCCCTGCTATGGAATAACTACCAGACCATGTAAAAAACTCATTTATCTGAAAATGCAGGAGTCGCGCACACCCTGGAAAATCTGGAAATCCTGCAAAATTATGGACTAGTTTTCCAGTCATGGGAAACACCTGGATCTGAATAATGTCAATACTGATAAAATGTCCTAGAAATATTAGTGGCATTTTTTTTTTCTGTCTTATGTATATCTAAGTTTATCTTCTAACTGTGCGAAAAATAAATAAACTTTATTTTGAAAATAAAATGCATTTACTCTGCTACAATTTCCTTGACTATAGCTTTATTAAATGTTACAAAGTATACAAAGAAAATAAATGTCTGTAGCTTTATGGACAGTTTTCCTGTTGTACAATTTTAACCAGAACATTACAGCAGTGCTTTAGATGATACCGATTTTTTTTTTTTTTTATTGATCTTCATTTTACTAGTGTGTGACGTCAAAAAGATTTTCCAATTTTCCATATTTTTCCAACAGAAGCTTACCTCAATTGTTTTCAATAAATATGTGAACAAAAAAATGTTCTTATCAAGCACAATTTAACAGTACCGTTGAATACTTATACTTATGACGATTTTTACTTGAAGTGCACAGTAATCCTGTGGCTTTGTAACATCACAATATTTTTAATTTTGATATTTTTCAATAAGGTTTCTGAAAAAGTCGGAATAAAATCTTACTGTAAAAATCCAACTTGGACTCCATTTTGACATGGCAAAATCAGTGTGACCTACATTCTCAGGGTCAAAATGTTTTATGGGTCAAATGTTGTTTTAGGACTAAATGTCACTTTAAGTAGTACTGTAATCAATGACTTTCACTTTTACTTGAGTAGTTTTCGAAAAAGGTGTCTTTACATTTTTATTTATTTAAGTATGAATTCTGATGACTTTTTACACCACTGGCTCTTGTTGCAATGCCCATTTTGAAAGGAAAGCATGCAAAAAGCAGAGGAGGAATGGAAAAAAATGGAACGAAAGGGGGAAAGAGAAGAAGAGAGGAGAGACAGAGTGGTAATTCCTTCTTGGCATCCAGCCTCTCTGCCACGGATGACCCCCAGAGTATTGGTCCTGGCAGCCAGCAACAATTATCATTCAGCAGGAGTGAAGGACTCTGTTTGATATCTGCCAAGGTAATTTAGTGGGAGAGATTGAACAGGGCTTTTTTTTTTCCCTCGGATTGTGACTGACCCCTCTGCATATGGAGTGCGGATGCCTCCAGCAGTAGCAACAGCAGCATCCTGCTTCATGCCACCAACAAAAGCTTTTCAAAGAACGCCGGATTCAGAGAGCATACCAAAAAGGCTCAGACACATATTTACCTGAGTGTACAGTGATGTGGATTGTGCCAGCCGGCTTATTTTCTCATCGAGTAAGAGGGAGTTTTCACAGGGTGTTATGGTGATATAAATGTTTGTCAGCTGGCTTTAAATATGACTTCAATTAACGGTATCTATCATGGAAGACTTACAATTTGGATCGGAGGAGTTACTGCGGTGAACAATTTCTCGGATGCATCTCTATCATGTTAATCATCCCCTCCCTGTGATCAGCACCCATGGTGGTACTGTTACACCTTCAGCTGATGCACATTAATCATTTCCACATCATTCGCTCCGAGCATCCAAAACGACAGAGGAGCCCTCACTGCAAAGACGCAGCAGTCGCTAAATTTCTCCTTCAGCGTCTGTTGCACCTAAATGACATTTCATGAGCTATGAATAATTCAATTGCAGACACAATGTTTTTTAAAAAGTTGTTTAGAAATCAAGCGCACCCGGTAAACAAATGTCAAGGAAGCAGGAGACTCATAGAAGTGTTTGTGCCACACCGCATTTAGTATTTTAGCAATTCCGCATTAAGCATGATTAAGTGTTTTAAAAAAAAATCTTTTGTAAAAGCCTAATCTTAGCGCACAAGCTTTCCAGTGGCCCTTTAAAGATTATTACATTCTCTGCTTAGGAATTAAACCGTGAAGATGTGGACATGTTTAAAAGATTTTGACTTAATTGCTGCAAATTAACAAATTCACACCCGAGGCTTTGTGATTCGGAAAATCCGAGTCTCTCTTTCCCTCCCTCCCTCTGTTTCTGTCAGTGTCGTGAGGTGCATCGAGAATTTCTCCACTTTAAAGTCAAACAAGTGAGGAAATGCAGCAGGGGGTGGGTGGGTGGGTTGCGGCTTGGGTGGTTGTAAAAAACATTCAAAACCCTCAGTTGACATTCATCCCTC
Source organism: Myripristis murdjan (assembly GCF_902150065.1). Lineage (NCBI taxonomy): Eukaryota > Metazoa > Chordata > Actinopteri > Holocentriformes > Holocentridae > Myripristis > Myripristis murdjan. The sequence goes on along the minus strand of NC_043981.1, from coordinate 2,033,787 downwards.
TTGCCCACTTAGGGAGATGTGAATGGGCTGTGAAGGAGGGACAAGTGTTGACCTGAGGGGGATGCTTTGGTCTTGCTGGGAAACCAAGGAGAGCGGGTGATAACAAGGTCAATCATCACGCCAGGGGCAGTGCACCGCGAAAGAGCCTAATACTGTGTTTGCTGCACTCAATACAGCTGAATCATGTCAAAGCAACCCGGGATTTGTTGTTGGTGCCACTTCATACACAGTGATGTCATTATTTAGCGGTATTAAGTGCAGCATTCACTGGTGGGCCATAACCCAGCACACCAGCAGCACCTTGGGCAAGCAAGACAGTCTCTCTCTAAATTCTTTACTCCACCCAGTTAACTACTCACACTAAAAAAAGGCCATAACCACCATATTAGAAAGTGTTTACATTGTTACATAAGAGTAAGCAGGCAATTTGTTGGGCATGTTGCAGTGTGTGTATGTGTGTGTGTGTGTGTCTTCTACGCTAACTGGCAGGGTGTGACAGTGGGCATGGCTTCTCAACCTTAATGACATTTTCATCAGCAAGTAAAAATAAGGCAAAAATGGCAAGAATTGATGAATAAAAACACAACTCCTGAGCTTGGAAGGAAGGCAGTTTTGGAAGGAAGCAGGCATATGAGCAAATGTTACATTTGATATATAAGTGCAAAAACAATAGCTAGATACAAATAACAAGAAGCTATAAGGAGGAATATAGCTCAATCTATGCATAAAGGTCACTTACAATAATTTAACGAGGAACAGAGAAAACACTGGTTTGATTAAAACCTTTAACCCTTTATAGGGCACTTTTTGAAATACTTTGAAATTCAAAAAAACAACCCTAGACTGTTATTAGTGAACATGACAGGACTTAATTACTTTTATAAAAATTTTCTAAAATTTTCATTTTCCTATAGAAAATCAAAGCCAATGAGATTGGTCAAATGCCACAATCATGTGACCTGGGATGTAGAGCGATCTTTGCTGATTGGCTGGGTGAAGACCAAATGATTATTGAACTAACTGAGACAGGGGATGGGCCTGATATGTAAAATTTCTGAAATTACCAAAAATAGTCACTTGCCCGATAAAGGGTTAATGCCAGTAGTAGGTTTTGTCCACAAAAACTAGACTAAAACTAATAAATTCAAATGACTAAAACATGACTAAAACACATTTTAGTCAAAAGACTAAGAGCTATCAGAACTGGTTGTGAAAATTAACAGTGGTGATGACATGGAGTTTGTGAACAGCCTAATACATCACTGAATGTGGCATTTCCCCCAGCCAAGCATCATTTCGTGGCTGCGGCAACGTGTGCAGAGTAATAGCTGACATGCATAATCAGATGATGCAGCATGTGTAATCATCGATTTATAAATATCAAGAGCAGCGTCTGGTGCTGCAGGATCATTGCAAAGTGTCAAGCTAATTCTCTATGGCAAACAGGGTGAAGATTTATGTACACACTCGCCTACTCTTATGGTGTGACAAGGAGAGGGATGACCCAATGCATATCTGGTTCACTTTTAGTGCTTGATAGATGGTGCCGTCCAAACATGACTGTACCCAGCTTAATCCTCAGCAAAGACTCTGTGAACTTTATACACCTTCGCTATTGACAGTGGTGACTTATTGGAAATGTCTGAAATGTCTTTGTCCCCCCTCTCTCCTACACCTTGTGCTACAAAGGAAGGCTTTACAATGACCTTTGGCTGTTGCTCAATCAGGTGCAAAGGATTTATGACTCTGGAGCATTATTCAGTTTTTTTTTTTTGTTTGTTTGTTTGTTTTATTTATAGAGGTGCATTTGTTTTATTTGTGTTCTTGAAAGCAGGTGTTGCATGTTAGCTGTTACTGAATTCATTGCAAATAACCTGGATCGTGCCTAAAGATCAAGCTGTAAAATACTATTGATTCACCCTCGATGTCTGCTAACCGAATGCAGTATACTCCAGACAGTATGCTCCTGTCGCTCATCAATCACGTTTGATGATGCATACAGAGCATGAGCCACTCCGATAGCTGTGTGACTCCTACACTTGTGAGTCACTCTTAAAAAATGGTGACAAACAACTTTAAAGGCCGGCCATGTTTCTTTGCTACGGTGACGCCTTCGGAGGACGTCGGAGAACTCATTAAAGCTGCGCTAGGAAGTGTCACTGCATGTCAATAGGAGCACTCTTCAATAGGGATCATGGCATGCCTTATGTTCAGCACTCTCATTAAAAAAAAAATCACTCATTTTGTGCTGCTGAACCCAACTATCCCCCTTCCTCTGTCTATTTCACAATGGACACATCTCATTAGAATACATAAATGGTATGAATGACTCTAAAGTCTCTGCTAACAATGAAGCACAGGCCTTCCAAACTTGGGAGCCGATCGCCACCACACTGCTTGCTTCATACCTACATTCAATTAGTCTTCACACTACTCTCTCAATATGCTCAGTTACAACAGAACACATAATACAATACTTTGCTTTATACCTCAGAATAAACTATACCCTACTTATCTAATCACCTGATTCGGCTGCTATCACACCATTGAATGGACATAATCATATTATTGCCCACAGGTATGCCTTAGTAGGGCCCCGCTGCACCTAGAGCAGAGGTTCTCAAATGGGAGTATGCATACTAGAGTGTGGATCGGGCTGCATATTTTTGTCCGAATCTAGCCCGAGCCTGAGATTTTGCTTGTCCTCCATCACTAGGTCACATTTACCGCCTGAAATAGCCTACGTGTTACCTTCAGCGTCGTCATGTAAACTCCAGCACCATACAGGAAGTTGTCCAGAAGAGGTCCATCATTTGTATTTATTTTACACTAGAGTTTCACTAAAATAACACTGATGTGACTGAATCCAGCTCAAACCTATACATAATTTTACATTTTTGCCCTAACACTGCCCGACCTGTCAGATTCCAGCAGGCTCAGGCTGGGTATCCACACTCTAACACGTACCCCTAGGCCCTAGGGGTACGTTGGAGTACTGCAGGGAGTACTTTTTTTTTTTTTTAATATTAACCTAGAAAATATCAGTCATGCATAATTCCTAAAATAATGAGCCTATGTTATAATAAGTTCAATAAAAAATTTAAATGTAAAAGTTTGATAAAGCACATTTTCTATTGAGTTTTCCCTCCGGGTTTCCTGAAGGTGTCAGATGTGTGTGTTTGTGGTTTAACTCTGCTGCCGTGGTGGTTGAGTGAGGACGTTTGTTCACTATGATCGGGAAGACAAGACAAAAAAAAAAAAAATCAGAAAATGGATTAGAGGTTGAAACGCAGCAGTGATACAGCTGAAAACAAGGAGGAGGAAGAGAAAATAAAGCAAAAACAGAAACAGCAAAATCTCCTCAGTATCAGGTTGTTGTTTCACACTGATGGAGCTCGGTTGGACCTCTTTGCACTACTCAGGGGGTACCAAGTTGAAAAAATATTTCAGAGGGTGTGCATTATTGAAAAAAAGTATAAGAACCACTGTTCTAGTGGGTCAGAAGCTGTTACCATCTATCCTATGTATAAAGGTCAATTAAAGAGGATATTACAGAGGATAAAATGAAAGTGGTTCAACAGAATTTGACTAAAACTGAAAGGAAAATTAATTTAAAATATTCTCATTGACAAAAACATCATCATTCACAGCCTAATGTAACTTACAGGGATTAGGAGGGTTATCATGAAGCTTAACACCATTTCTAATTGTTTATCTAAGCATTGATTTCATTTTTATTTATTATTTTTACCCTATGGCGTGATGGGGATTATTTGGAGGAGAGAGAAAGGCACTTTACCTGAGTAGCTGCAGAAAAAAAGGAGAGAGAGAGAAAGAAAAGACAAACAGTCTGCACAGCTGGTCCAAGTGCTAAGAAGTGCTTAGTGAACTCTGCTAGATCCGGTGTCACTGCCTTCCCAACTGTTTAATTAGAACAGCAGATGTGATAGTGATCCCCCATGGACTGACAGCTATTGCCCAATGGGGGTACGCTGAGCTCCGTCTGGTCAAGCCTGTCTGGAGGAGCTTTGATTTCTATTGGCCTCAGCATGAGCCGGTCTCTTCAGGCACAGTTTGTTTTAAGGAGCAGGCTTCCTTTGGCCAACACTTTTTCTCATGTTTTATCACACACATTACAATTACAGCTGAGAGATAGTAATTGCTTCACAAAACCTGTCCTTCATTTTTTTCAACAACATCAAACGAAAGGGAGTGCTGTTATTAAGTGTTATTACACGAGAGGGTTTGCTTGACGGTTATTATTGTCATGACAGTGATGTGGCCAGGAATGAGGCGCTTGCGCCGAGTTCCGTTAGCATCACTGAAGTGATACAACTATTACCAACAAAATAAAATGTATAATCAAAATGTATTCATACTGTGGGGATTTTCGCTCTCAAAATATCAACGTTTTTTTTGCTAGTATTCTCTCCATTTCAGTGGAAATACATGAGATCTGATGGTAACTAGTCTTTGTCACCCAGCCAACTTGGGTTTATCATGGTTTTATAGACATCATGATTCCCCAAACTGAATAAATACCACACATAGAAACACAAAACTGCTTTGCCAGCTCATCATCTGTCTTTTAATAAACTCACCAGCAGATGTTTTATTTCAGCTGGGGGTGTGTCACTCCAATTTAACATCAGCTCCGATTAATGTGGCTAAGCAGCAAAAGTAACAGTAAGCAGTAACATTAAGGCTGAACAGAGTTATATAATTTCAACCCCACCTTTCAGGGGCTTTTGCTAATCACCTTTTCAGGCTGTTATCAATTTAACTCTGAAATAAAGACCACAGTTTTCACAGATGTGTTGATTTATTAAATGTTCATTTCAATGTGCAGATGCAAACACATTGACAAATTAATTAAATCAATGGCCTAGGAAACTCATAAAGACTAAACAAATTAATAACGATTAATAGGCTAATTAATAACTGATAACATAAATAACAAGAACAAAGTTATAGCCTGCACATCTCCGTGGAAAATCTCACAGGTACTGTCCATGGTGCTGAACCCGCTGCAGCAGGTACTGTCCGTGGTGCTGACTCTGCCTCAGCAGGTACTGTCTGTGGTGCTGATTCTGCGTCAGCAGGTGCTGTCCGTGGTGCTGACTCCGCTGAGGCATTTCATTCTCTTTATTATAGAAATTAAAACTCCATAAAATTCACGGAGGGTCTTGTTTTGCTCTTCTTTACTTACAGTTGACCGGGCCGTACCGGCTTCATTTCCTGACCTCTCCAGCTGATCCAGCTCTTCACTCATCACTCTCGCGTATCTCTGCTTTATCTGTTCTGTCTTGTCTTCCTCATTCAGCCATTTATCCAAACTTAGGTCGCCAAATAAATAAAAAAAATGACAACAGGCTAACAAAATTGACAGCTGCTTTTGATGTTTCAGTGAAACATTTCCTGTTGCCATGGAAACCACACAGACTCGGGCAATAAGATGTAGGCAGAGTAATATTTTCAGTGATTAGGTATTTTTCATTTGAGCACAGCTAGCCATGCTGTCATGCTCATTTGAGCACATTGTAATGTCTGATTGACCAATCAGATTGCTCGGTCGGATCTACATGTTGTATAATACCAATTATCAGCATATATTACTTTTAAACAACAGTGCTACAAACCATGCCATTTATCAGTTAGCAGTAATAATCGACTTCAAAATTCTCCAAATTACATATAAAGCCCTGCATGGCCTCGCTCCTGCTGGTCCTCTGTTCCACCTGTTGGGCACTTAGATCCTCCAGCTTGATGGAACAGTGGGACCAACCCAATCTGTCAGAGCTGCAGAATCCACTGACTGTTTTAAAGTGATGCCTGCAGACACATTTTATATAGGCTGACCATTTTTTTTTTAAATAAGATTTTAATTTCTATTTATTACTATTATTATTATTATTTCTCTTTAACTTTATAGACTTCTTCTCTGTTTCTTTATTTTAAATGGTTTTGTTTTTAATTATTTTATTTTATTTTATTGTTTTTGTGTTACTTCATCTTATTGTATTGTACTATAAAGTTTTATTTTTGTGAAGTGTTTTGGAACAGTGGGTTCTTTAAAAAGTGCTATAAAAATAAACCTATTATTATTTTATTATTGACATTACTAAACAACATATTATGATTTATATATTTAGTCACTTTTTCGGCTCTACCAAAACAAATAGTTTGAATGTTAGAATGTAACCTCAGCCACAACACTGTGTCACAACAGTTTGGTGAAAAAATGCAGGAAGTGGCCATACACAGGCTTCTTTACTCCCTGCTGTACTTTTCTGATGACCACTTCCACTACACTACAGGCCATGTATGTATTTAACACAAGAGCTGCGAGTGTTCTATTATCTTTGTCTCAAATAAAACACTGAAATAAACATCTGTTACGATGTTACTCCAGTTTGTTCATCTCATCAACTCATCTTCTGTGACACTGCGCGATGAGGAGTTTCATCACTAACCTTAGGAAGAGTAAAGTTTGGCTTTTTGGTAAATAACACTCTGCTCTTGACCAATCAGGTTGCTTGTACAGAAACCTCTTTTGTGTAATCAGAACATAATTCCAGTGTTGCATTTGGAAATATGTCCATCTTTGCACAGTCATGTTGCAACATTTGGTACAATGTAGATCACAGTTGTTATTACAGAACACTTAAAGTGGAGGGAAATATATGGTAAAATCATGTTACAGTGCTGTTATACTGTATATCAGCACTCCTGGAATGCCTATTGTCCCATTAAATAGCTCCACCGAAACTAACCAAGCAATAATGTTCTTTAGAACTTTGTAAAGGCAGAGGAATGCAGATCCTTTTAGTGTTGCAGCAGCACTATTAAGCAGAACATTATGTATGAACGGCATAACTTGACTGGAGGGCTGGATAGGTCACTGTGATTCGCTTCATACTTACAATGCCTGCCTCTCTTAAGCAATTGGAGCCAGAGAATGGCACTTAAATTTCTGCAAGACAAACATACCTTCAGTGGCGACGTTATTACCTTTTTGTGGTGTAAATCGAATGCAGCTTAGGCTGAGTGATGGACCGGAGCAAGACAAATCTCCGTCCTCTGAAAAGTGCTGACTTTAAGGCAAAAAATGGTAATAGATTCTCAAAGTGAGGGGCCATTACTGGGGCAGCATGCAAATGACGGGTGAAGAAATAATCTACAAGGTGTTATTGAGCCCTTGGTTTAAAAAGGAAGGGAAGGCCTCTCTCCATTCCCCCGCCGAAGCGCCATAATGTGCAGCTTGTAATTAGATATTGATTCGCTTTGTCAATGAGTATTTCAAACTAGTGTCCTCCTCCTAGAGAGAAGAGAATGCATAAAAGTCTGAATGCATCTTGTTAAGACTAAAATGTAATATCTTCATACAGGTGTGAGATTGCACCGAGTGAATAATTACAGAGCTCTAATGAAAAGAAAGAGCGACTGGTAGTTTTGTAGCATTGTGGTAATAGTTGTGGCAAAAGTGTCCTTGTGACATGTCTTTACCTCTTGATGTATTAAGCTCTTATAAACACCCACTTATTAAACAGCTTTCTTCAATAGACAAGCACGCATTTATACACTTACAAATGCAGATGTGAAAAGACAAGAGTTCAAGGTCTTTCAAGACTAGGATCTGATTCAATCAATTTCATTCACTCATTCAATTTCCCTAGAGTTGAGGAAAGCACAATGTAACCATTTTTCGATGGAAAGCCAGATACTTTGCAATCTTGTTCCATACAGTATGTGGATATACTCCACAAGGCATGAAACACGGTATGAGAAACTGCATTGTGCACCCACATGGTGCAAGGACAAATAAGACTCTCTTTACACTTGGTATGAACATGCGTCTCAGGTGATTGAACAGCTATCAGACAATGCTTGACCACATAAACATCCAGATGTAAATGAACCCAAGATGCATTGAAGACCTTGTGATATGATCACCCAAACCACCTCCAGAGCAAGGGATACATTGTGACCACATTAAAGATAAGTGCAAATGCAATCCTCCAATCCACATCAAGGGTTTTTCCTGAATGTGTTAATGGAAAACTATACATGGAGGTGCATGGGCCATGTATAGATCTAAAGATTGGTCTGAATATGATCTCTCACATTACATTATATTCTGTAAGAAAACATTATGACAATGAAAGTGGAACTTTAATAGGAATATTTCCCCAGCCAGTAGGCAGTTACTTTCCACTGGACACAGTGCTGCTGCTGTTACTGTATGTTACAACAATTGATACATGTGCCCCTGACGCTGACCAGCAGATGTGACATATTGCGGTTAGATCTCAAAATGGACATGGAAGACACATATGAACATTAGGTGTGAATGTAATCCATCGTACAGCTGCACTAAGCCATTTCTGGCCACTAGAGGGTGTTTACAGCAAACAGTCAGTCCTGCTTCTGGGTAAAACCCTTGTAGATCATTTGAAAATTCAGGATCTGCAAAACTGTGTCTATTTGTGTCTTTGCATTGACTTCGTATATAATTATGTTGCGTCAAAAACTTGCTTTGCATTTGGTCTGCACACGTGGTGATGACTCACATTGCAAGGGGTCATTTTACTACAACATATTAAGCATATTACTTAATGGAGCTTTAAACATATCTAGATACAATTTTGACACAACATTCAAGTTAATAGCAGGTGTAAGGGTGTCAATGTACTGAAAATGTGATATTTTTTATTACTTTGATTGGTTTACAGTATATGGATGAGTCCTTTGTGCACCACTTGGCACACTTGGCAGTTCTCCGTGTTTCATTGTACAGCCCTGGAACCAGTTTGGACTAGTGGACAAATTGTGACCCAGTTGTTGTTTAGGACTGACCACTACTGTTTCACAAGAGAAAAAATATCAATGCTCAGGTGATAAACAGCAGTTGTAGGAAGTAATGAGCTTTGTCTCCACAGAGTGTAACATTGCTACATCTCACTTAGACCCTTTGGTCCCTCTGACCAAAGAGTTCTGATGGAGTGGGAGAAACTCTTGCAGCCACATTGTCTTTGGGATTTTTCATCCAGGTTATTGGTCTTGGTCCAGGCTGATTCACTGGTGTAAGAGTTGTTCATCCTTAAAGTGCAGAAAGTACTTTAACTCAGCTGGATAAGACAACATGTCTGTTTGGAAAAGGGCTGACAGATATGAAGCCTCTGACTGGATAATCAGTCTTAGAAGTGCTTCTGGTAGAAAAGGGATTATTTGAATCAGCACCACTTATAGTGCCCCCTCTACTGACTTTGTCTTTGTTTGTCATTTTAAAGGAGTGATTCTGCATGTTTAGTAAAATATCTGCAAAAGATATATACAGCTTGTTTCTGCTGATCTATTCCCAAAGCAAGCTGTTGTGTTTAGACTTTAGAGCAATCTTTTATCCAGCCATTGGTCTCCATTATGAAAATGAACTTTTAGAGACTTCAAACTTCTTACTAAAAGCAGCAGCACTGTTGTGTTTTGATGACTTGAAATTGGGTGAAATGACATGGTCTCTCTGCTGGAAAATTGGAAACATTTGCTTTCCACTGCCAATTATCAGTTCTGTGGTTTAGGAAAGACCACAACTTTGTTAGCCACAGAAGCACAGGGTTATAAGGTGGGTGTTGGGAGGTAGGTAGATTTTGATTGTATGTTTTGAACCCCTGCATGATTTGCTGTAAAATGTGGGTACACTGTAGCAAATGAGCCAAACATTAAAAATCACTGGTATGGTGTTTTAATTACAGGATGATAAGTAGGGTTTTTACCATCCTATTATAAAGTGATTGTAATACATATCTCTGAAGTTTGATTGCATTACGACCAATACCAAAGACTCACTGATTTCTTGGCCAGGTGCTGAGATTTCTGGCTTTTAAAACTCACTTTCTGGCCTGTGCTCAGTTTTGGAACTAAAACTCCCCGCACACTTTCAAGGCACTCTAAACCCCCGGACCAGCTCATCATCCAGATCATCAATCTGTGATTCTTGAGGACTGAATTCTCTGAGTTATTTTGTGAAGTGATGGAATTTACCTTTTCCATCCACTTTCCCTCATTCTGCCTAGTCTATTTCTACTTCAGTTAGTGATTTCCTACATTTCCCAGAAGGGTTCTTGAAAACCTCTAGAGATCTCGTCTGGACTTACTGCATCCAGCTGGCTTTTACATGTGGGTGTAAAGAGTGATGATACCAGCAAGAGCAATAAGAGCAAGACAGCAATAGTTAGAAATCAGATTAGAAAAAAGGCAGAATCACTCCCCTTACTCAAAACATAATGCCTGATCTTGAAGCTACTTTGCATTCTGGTCTATTTAGACTACTGTGGGTTGAAAATTTGGTATCTCTGCCTCATCTATGATGGATTTCTAACCGTATGACTGTTGAACAGCAAAATGATGGCTCTATGAGGAAGCCCTTGCTCTTTGATTCTGAGTAACTGACAGAAATACCTGATTTTACCTTTGATTACTTTTGCAATTATATTTTAGAACTCATATCATGTCATTTTTTCTTCCTTTTTCTAGCCATTACTTCCTATTCATTCCACAACGATATGAAAATGAACTTTCAGACTTCAACCTTTCTTCACAGCAGTAATCCATCACTATAATAAAGTCCTCAACATTAGTTTTCCTAAAAGCAGCAGCACTGTTATGTTTTGATGACTTGAAATTGGGAGGAGTGAAACGGCCCCTCCACCATGGAAAATAGTCCCCAGGGAAATGTTTGCTTCACACAACTAAATATTAGTTCCACAGTTTATGAGTCACCACAACTGTTTCAACTAAATATAAAAATGTGAAAATCAAGGGATTTTCATTATATGTTGTGAAATCTTTATTACCACTGCATGGTTTGCTTGTTAAATGTAGGGAAATTGTAGCATGTGGGCAAAACATTCAAAATCACAGCTCTAATCCATTAAATGTGTACAGTTATGGCAAAGAGATGTCAAGCATTTTGCAATTTACTCAAGTTCACATCCCGCTGCACATGGCTCCAAGACTCTGCTGTGGCATTTAGTCTAAAGGCTATTGCGTTATAGCTTCCAACATCCTTCCCTAATTCAATTCTGCAGCTATTTAATGAATTTCAGTGATAATATACCCCTCTGGGTTGCCCTCTGCACATGTGAGCTGGACTATGGCCATTGACCTTGCTGGAAAAAAGGCAGCATACACACAATCTATGATTAATTTGATACAGTGAGTTATTTAAAAGATGTCAGTCATAAAGGAAAAACCAAATGGAAAGTCCAAGAACACTACATTAAATATAATTCTGCTGCTCTTCCACAGACTTACTGAATGCTTCAACTCTATGGGTGTATTTTTACCCAACCAATTATTGCTCTTTCCCATCTTGTTCTTCTAATCTTGTTTCTCTGCAGAGGCTCTCTCATCCTTCCCCCATAGCACATCTTGTACTTCAGGTCCACGAGCCACTTTACCTCCCCTCCTTCTTCTCCTCATTCTCCCCCAGCCTTTTACTTCTCTGTCACCCCTTCGCCCTGTCTGCATCAATACTAAGCCCTTTATGTGATCCTTGGCTGGTTCAATAAAGCTGTGGGCTCTTTTGGGTCGAGGCCCCTCCAGGGTCCCTCTTTGGCAAATAAGATATCGGTGGGACAAATTAAAATGCCGCTGTGATTGTCTATAGACTCTGCTGCGGTGGGTTTACACTTGGATCTCTGGGGTACAGAATGTGCAGGAGGGAGATGCTGTGAGACGGTGGCCATAACTTATTAGAAAGAGCAAGAGGAGATACACGGGGAGGTTGTATCCTTGCAAAGCCTTGGCTTCCTGCTGTTGGGAAATTCCATTTGCTTACATGTATGTGAATTTTTCTGAAAGCAATGGGAGACCAAGTTAAAAAAAAAAAAATGTCTTCATCATCCAGCAAGATGTGAGAGTTCCTAAAAGTCAATAACTGTAATAAACTTTTAGCAGCTGCGTTTTGTAGAGCTCAACATCCCAACAGGGCCGGGTGGGCTTTCATCTCTCTCGTGAGGTAACAATCACTTAACTTGAATTGGAGTAGAACAGACTTTCCCATTCAAATCAACTTAACAGGATAGCCGGAGCTGTGACTTGTCCTAATGTGTTCTTGTGGCCTGTTGTAAAATGGTGTGTTTGTGCAGACTGGGGCCTAAACAGTCTTGGAGCTGCATCAGTTGGCTTTGACTGGAAAGCTGAGACTCTTGTGGATTCAATGAGCCACATTTGATTCATGTGTGATGATGACAGCCATTTCACTGTAGTGAGACCTTTAACAAATGTACTCTTTATTTAAATGGTCAGCAATTTAGTGATTTTGAACAGTAGTGATGGTAACTCATACTTATTTAGCTATTTATCGATTCTTGATTTTCTCAGTGTTCATTTCTAGAATTGGTTGGCAATATATAATTATGCTGAATATTCTTAAATTAAGTTGTTTTTTTTTTTTTTGTTTTTTTTTGTGAAGCAACCTTCTAAGTGCATTTGCATAGTCACATTGGAGCAAAATCAGTGCACAATCCACAATCCACAATCTACATATTTTCATTGCAGCTCAAAAATTCACTAGATTGGCTGCCATATTAGTGCTCTGTGCATTTTTCCCCTCTAAAATTGGTTTCTGTCTCAAAAATCCCATATCAGTCGGGCACTACCTTACAGCCCTATTAATGTGCATTGTCACTGTAGCAACTGCGTTTTATGCTGTACCAGCCAAATGTCCATGACAACCAGTTCAATGACTGCTGTACTCTATTCAAGGTCTGTGGTAACAATACTGTCTAGACCCTGCTAAGACCAACCAGCTGTCCAGCAAAGTGAAAATGTTTCACTTTTTGGATCTGAAAAAGCTACAGCTCTTACTAACTGCTACAGCATGTTAGCTGATGTTTTCCTAGCTGACATTACCACTGCTAAAAACTTCACACTTTGGAGGCTGGTAGTAGTACAGTTGTATGTGAGGAAGTCCACAATGAGACCATGGTTTGCTAAAGTTTTATATTAGATTGAAGCACTTCTTATGCAACATTAGACTGGTAAAATAATCCTTGGCAAAATGGTGGATTTATGTCCAGGATCAGCACAAAATCAGCATATTGGGTGAACAAGCTAACAGTTGTTGTTACTCATTACCATTTATAGACCTTTCACAGCAGCCATTTTGACATGGAATAGCAGGGTAGACGCACGTGTCAGGAATGACATTAAAATGACAGAATCCACAAAAGCGGGACTCTGTCTCTGTTAGAGCTACAGTACATCGAGCAGGACCTTCATTAATGCCATTAGTAACTCTTGTGTTTACCCTGCTATTTCACGTCAGAATAGCTGCTGTTAAAAAAAGGTCTACTGAGCCAGCAGAGGATAGCAGGTACAGCTGTGGTGTTATCATTCTGTCTTATCATTCTTAATTGAGCTGTCAGCCTAAGCTGTAAATGCAAGCAGGTCAAGGTCAGCCTGTTTAGACAATCAAGAGGGTCATTCTTCAGTAAACGTTCTTGTGAGTGCTTTTTTTTTTTTTTTTTTTTTACCTGAATTATACCTTTAAACTCTACCATCCTGAAGTTTTTTTCATGTTATACTGTGCAACTTTCTCCATGTTGCATTCCTTTGAAACAAATCATGTTCTTCTTATTAGGAGAAATGAAAATAACTTACAAGTACTGTCACATAACTCAATCTTGTTTATTATCATTTCTTTTTACAGCAAGGGCTTCAATGATGATATTAATTGAAGCATTTAAGACATGTAATAATTAGAATATCTGAAAAAAATAGAGTTCCTTTATGAAAATTTAACATAACTTACATGGCTTTACTATAGTATCTATCTATCTATCTATCTATCTATCTATCTATCTATTATGGCAAGCCGTTTAGGAAAATATTATATATATGGAATGAAAGTCTGAATATATGGAATGAAAGTCTGAATATATGGAATGAAACTTGAATATTTTGAATGAAAGTCTGAATATATGGAATGAAACTTGAATATATGGAATGAAAGTCTGAATATATGGAATGAAAGTCTGAATATATGGAATGAAACTTGAATATTTTGAATGAAAGTCTGAATATATGGAATGAAACTTGAATATATGGAATGAAACTTGAATATATGGAATGAAAGTCTGAATATATGGAATGAAACTTGAATATTTTGAATGAAAGTCTGAATATTTTGAATGAAACTTGAATATATGGAATGAAACTTGAATATATGGAATGAAAGTCTGAATATATGGAATGAAACTCGAATATTTTGAATGAAAGTCTGAATATATGGAATGAAAGTCTGAATATATGGAATGAAAGTCTGAATATATGGAATGAAACTTGAATATTTTGAATGAAAGTCTGAATATATGGAATGAAACATGAATATATGGAATGAAAGTCTGAATTTATGGAATGAAACTTGAATATATGGAATGAAAATTTGAATCTATGGAATGATTCATTCCATATATTCAAGTTTCATTCCATATATTCAAGTTTCATTCAAAATATTCAAGTTTCATTCCATATATTCAGACTTTCATTCCATATATTCAGACTTTCATTCCATATATTCAAGTTTCATTCAAAATATTCAGACTTTCATTCAAAATATTCAAGTTTCATTCCATATATTCAGACTTTCATTCCATATATTCAAGTGTCATTCAAAATATTCAGACTTTCATTCCATATATTCAAGTTTCATTCCATATATTCAAGTTTCATTCAAAATATTCAGACTTTCATTCAAAATATTCAAGTTTCATTCCATATATTCAGACTTTCATTCCATATATTCAGACTTTCATTCCATATATATAATATTTTCCTAAACGGCTTGCCATAATCTATCTATCTATATATATCTATATATATATATATATATATATATATATATATAGAAAGAGAGAGAGAGAGAGATAGTTTAATAATATTACTTATTGAGAAATTGTAATTAATTTAATGAATTTAGGCAATCAATCAGTAGTCTACCACAGTACAACTTACATAAAAACACAGAAAAAAAGAGTGAATGATCATAAGGGTTTCAGTGCAGATGTCAAGGTCACATTTCTCTCTTTTTCCCGTTGCAGTCCCATACAGTTTTAAAGTATCCACTGCCAGGCTGTTGATATGGAAGGATCCTGACGAGCCGAGCGTTCTTGTTTCCCTCAACTTGCCAAACGGCAGCAGAGACAGCTCCTGTTACAAGGACAATGCGTTTGGCATTTACCGCGACTCGGGAGACGTGTTTATCAATACACAACTTGTTCCCAAAATCATTGTGCCAGCCACGTAAATTATTGATGTCTCAAAGGATCGGCCTCATTCGAGAGGCCTCAGAGATACTTTAAACTGATGATGACTCAATTTGGTGGCCCAGCCCAGGTCAAGGCACACAGCTCGATACATCAATACCAGAGACAGTGCTGAGCGGCATGTGCATGGAGAGCACACATACGCATGCACGGTCACACACACACACACACACACACACACACACACATACGATAGCTATAATGTAAACAGAGGTGTTCAAAGTGGAGTCCTGGGACCATCAGGGGTCCTTGAGGGTCTTCCAGAGGGTCCGCAGCAGAATAAGGAATAGTTTAAACGATCAGATCAACAACGCTAGATCACATTTTTTGTGTTTAAATGTTTGTGAAAGCATCCAGCATCATTGATCTGAACTTTAAATATGTCATTTCAAAAGTCTTATTGACATTTTTAAAAAGTTCTGGTCATTTTCTTGTACTTTTTTTTGTTACTAATTTCTTGTAAGATTTTGACTTATTTGTTACTAATTTCCACAGTGCCTTTTCCCCATGCTTTTGAAAGAAATCAAGTGAATTTGCCAGGGAAAAGGGTGAAATGAACAAAAACTGTGCTGTAACAATAGTAAAATATATTAGCAAATAAAAAAAAAAAAAAAAAAAAAAAAAACGCCTAATTGTGCAAAAAAAAAAAAAAAAAGGCATTCAAATATACTGTATCAACATCAGATTTCTTGGCTTGTGGGGAAAAAAAAAAAAAAAAAAACTCACAACATGAAGATGCTTGAAAAGCCCAGTTTTAAACACAAGCAGATGCACACTCCCACACGTGTATGCACACATGCAATAATCTTTCCCCCAATTTATTGTCATTTAATCCAACCCAACAAGTCAGATTCCTTGTATGTGCAAACTTAGTTCTGAAAACTGACTTTCATGCTGATAGGCAAGTAAACATACACACATACACACACCAGGTGCATGGCAGTGATTTAACATGCAGGACTTGGACCACAACCTGAGGGACGATACAGTAGCTGCCTGACTTGTGCCTGATTTTAACCAGCAAATCTTTTGATTCCCGCAGGTCTGATTTTAAGTATTCCTTTTGATGGCTTCCTTTATGTCTTCCTTCATTACATTCCCTCTCATATACGCTTTTACATCTGCAGTGGGCATGTAATTATCCATGAATCCACGGGGAAAATACCCTCCATGCAATATGAGTGTCTAAGTGTTGCGAATATTTGTCTCATCCATTTTCTAATTCAAAGAGTCAGAGCCCCTTTGGAATTCTCACCTCTCATCTCCCATGCTTTTACATGCTCTTTGCCCAGGGTTTTTCAGTCTTTTTTTACCACTGGGTTTACAGCTGGCTGTGTTGCGGGCTGCTTTTATTTATTTATTTATTTTTATTTTTTTTTTTTATAAAAGGAGGACGAGGTAGCGAAATCAGAGGGGACCGTCACAACAAATCTCAAAGCACTGAAATGAAGATTAATGATCGCCTGACCCAGTGGAGCCAGAAATCAAGACTGAAACACACAACTGTCTCGAAGCCAACAGGAAAGGCAAAGAGACCCGGAGCGTAGTGAAATGCCCGTTTGTGGATATCCTGCATTACATCTGGAGATAGTGTATCCGCTGTTACCTGTGGGAGATTAATACTGAAACATGATTAATTATGTAAACATCCTTATCAGCTGCGAGATGCTTACAGATCACAACAGCAGGACCCATTTGGATTCTGTCAGCACAGCCTTGTTTACGTTCATCAGCGGAGAGGGAGAGTCCAGCAACAAGGTTGTTCAAGGTTGCAGGTCCTCTGTGGGCTCTGATAGGGAGCACTGCACCTACAGAGGGCTCCCGGTAGCAGGCGGCCTCATTTAAATTCCACGCTTACAAAGTTGTAATAGAGAATTGAAATGGAAAACCTATTCTGAGTGCCTTATAAGCTTGTCAGTTTGTAATGAGAATGAACGATTAGCAGTCTCACCCCAGTGATGCCCACATGCCCAATTGAGACGAAACTACCAAAACTACTTTGCAAGGTAATATACCTATCGCGCGCATCGCAGTGAGAGCGAGCGACCCCGAAGAAGAGGAGAAGAAAATGAGAGGAGAAAATGACTCGATGTTGGGATCACCCACTCAGTCGCCATTTCAATGAAGAGGAAGGCACGCAGCCGTGACGTGACACAGAGACAATAATGGCTCACTGTCATCATGGCGGGGCTCATATTCACACACCCTGCCACTCATCGGTGGTGACACATCATCTGTCAGCCGTCGGAGCAACAGTCACAGCAGTCCACTTAATAGGACAGAAACCACTCCACAGCGCTGGGGTAATTGTATCAGTAATCTAGACGGGATTAAAAGGATTTGAGCTCAAACACTTCAGACGCTGATATCAACTTTTGTTTACGGCAGCAAAGCTTAACTGCTGCATTACGGCAAATAACAAGTTCAGCGACAAAAGCTGTGTTTGCACCAAACTGTCACATTTTACACAAACTTTTGAAATGTCCTCAAAAATAAAATGCAAATGAAGGGGATGTTTTCAAACGGTGGGCTGAAGTTTGGAGTTGGAGTTTTAGTCTTTAGTGGTAATTTTTAATTTATTTTTCAGAATCAAATAACTCAAGCAGAAAAAGATCCACAATAAATCTAAATCATGACGTTAAAAAGCTCATCAACACATTTGGCGTAATTCTTGAAAGAACCATGCCTGTTATTCTGCATGTTAAGCTTAATATCTACAAAGCAAGCGCAGTGATACTGTTTTCCCTCCCTTTTCTCCAGCCATTGGTTTCCATGCATTCCACTGCAACATGACAATGAACAGAGACTTCAAACTTTCTTCATCACCGTAATAAAGTCGTCCACATCAGTTTTCCTAAAAGCAGCAGCACCGTTGGGTTTTGATGACTTGAAGGTGGGGTGGAGTAAAAGGGTCCCTCCATTTGAAAATAGGTTTGCTTTCCACAGCCAATCATCAGTCCTGTGGTTTATCAATGGAGACAACTTTGGGCCAATCCCAATTCACCCCTTAACCCTACCACTTGCCCCTATCCCTCCGTTTTGCGCGTTCACGCATAGGGGTAGGGATGTCCCAATTCTTGTTGAGGCGGAGGGGGAAGGTGGAGTGCCAGGGCTATATAGCCCTCCAAACGGAGTTTTTTCAGAGGCACACTCCAAAGCGAGTGCTACGAGAAATCTCCCACACTTCTCACACAATTAACACAAAAATCAATAAAGTCAGCGATTGTTTGTTTGACATTACACCACTACACCAGCTGGCTAGCATGTTGTGTGGCTAACGTTGGGCTAACTACAACAAAACTTGTTTATGGTCCATCATTCATACCTTAAACTGATTCACCGGCGCTCCCAGGCGTCGAATTAAACAATAAGCTCCGAGAAGCCGTGGGTTACAGTGATTTTACAATGGCTGAGGGGCGTTCTTATTGGCGGCACGACGCGCAGCGGAGACATCTCCTTACATTCTTCCGTTTTGCTATTGACAACCGCAAAAAGATGCCAACAGCCCACGCAAGAGAGATTACCACAGCTGATGACGTCATTCTGAGATTGAGATTTACCGGCAAAAAAAAAAAATCGTCATGTCTGTTTACAACGTCACTGATGACTAATGATGATGTTTCCGGGGATGAAGGGTTGGCCCATTTCATAGGGGAGTATTTCAACCCCTACCCCTTGGAACTTTGTTGCAAGGGGCAAGTGGCACTCGAAAAAGAGGGGTAGGGGTAGGGGTAGGGGTGAAAACAAGAAATGGGATTGGCCCTTTGTTAGCCGCAGAAACAGAATATTATAAAGGCGGCAGAAATTCAAATTTTTAAATTTAAGGATTATGATTGTCATGGCTTTGTGTTTCTTGTGTTTTAGTTGGACTCTTGTTTCTGTTTTCCTGTGTGTTTCCTTTGCCTGGGTCCCCTCAGTGATTTCACCTGTGTCTTGTTTGTCCCTCCTACTTCCCACACCTGTCCTGAGTTGTGTTTCAGCCCTGATTGTTCTGACCCCTCCCAGTGTTTCCCTCAGCCAATCCTCTGTGTTCTCCTGTCTTGTGCTCCAGCCCCTTCCCCAGGTGTGTCTTGTTATCTAGTTCTGGTGTATTTAAGTCCTGTGTTCAGTTCTGTTCCTTGTCTGTTCATTGTTTTGTTGTCATGTGTTCCCAGTGTTTCCTGTGATTCCCTAGAGTTCATTAAAATTTTGTTGTCTTCTGAGCTTGGTGCCTGATTGCTCCTGCATTTGGGTCCGACCAACCACCAGATGTGACATTGATTACATGTTGTGAAATCTTTAGTACCACTGCATTATTTTCAAAATAGTCTCGTGCAATGTAAGATGTAGGGAAAATGTAGAAAATGGCCCAAATATTCTAAATCACTGGTATGGTCCTTTTAAGCTGTAGAAGCAGACAATCTCCAAGAAGCAAACCTGAAGGGCAACAATTCTGGTCAGAATTTTAACCAATTATCAACCACATGTGGCGGCCAAACCATTATGCAATAAAATTCAGTTTTATTTATTTATTTATTTTTTATTTTGGTATGCAACAAAACTTTTTAAAAATGCTATTCATTTGTTTTATTTATTCATTCATGTATTCCCCTGGTAGTATTCATTGGCTTTACAAGTATTCCTGTCAGGAGTATTTGTAAAACATGTTAGTACTTGGCAGTTATTAACCATAACAGAAAACAAGGACTTTGTGATATTCTAATGCACACAGACAATATGGACATTATAACCATGCCTCAGACTTAAACCTGGGAAAGACAGGTGGTATGCCGTTGCTCAGAAGTTGTCCCAGATATATTTCACAGATAATATTTCTTAATAGCCTTGAACTGTAGTGATAAAACTTCATTGTCAAAATTGGTCAGGCTGATCATTCTAATACTATGACATTACTGATATGACAAATGTGCCTCCATTGCCATTCATTATGTGATTAACAAAAAAAAAAAAAAAAAAAAAAATTATTTAAGTCATGCCACCAGGAATACCTGAGGGGTATTGCACAAAACTAGGATAAGGGATTAAGCCAGGATATCTTGGTTATCCTGGATTAATTTATCCATGATGCGGTTGCACAAAGTGGGATAGTGGATAGCGGGATATGTTATGACATAAATTACCATGGAGATTTATTCTGTGGAGCTAGCCTGCTCCAGACCAGGCTAAGTTCCAGGATTTATTTAATCTTATCCCTTATCTCAGTCAGCAGTCACCACAAACGGAAACTAAAAGTTATTCCACTGCCCACTACACATTGTTATCACATCAACACCTTCCTAAAATAATCGCCTAAGTCATTTTTTCAGGTTTTTCAGGAGACACTAAAAAATTCAACAAAAATTAACTATGATATTTATTGATAATTTCACTCAAAAAGGTTATAAAAAGATGACTACTGACATACTAAAAACAATGTCAGTCAATTATGTAACATAACAGAAATAAATGACTTAGGCAATTGTAATACGTTATATGCCAATGTTATACTAAACCTCATCACTTACCAATTGGGGATGAGCCCTGGATCATTGAAGTAACTTCATTGGCAGAGAAAATTTTCCTTTCTTCTTGATACCGCTGCCATCTTGAAACGCTTAAAATAGCCTAAAATAGCCTAAATAACGTAAATTTCCTTAAGTCACATTTTCTTTTGACTTAGGCAAAATAAAACTACCTAAGTCACAGTTTTGACACACTCTTGATTTAGGCAGTTATACTTCCAGAGGTGGCCAGCATCAAGAGATGATTTAGGCAAAAAACTAATTTTTGACAAAAAAAAAAAAAAAAACGTAGGCGATTATTTTAGGAAGGTGTCGAAACTAGACCCACTGTCATTATTTAAACATCTGTGACCATTCATTTCAATCATTGTAGAGAGATGATTTTAGATGATGTTGCAATCATTAGATAATTTAGATAATTTACTGTTTCCCATGGACTATAAAATACACATCCCATATAAATACACATCAAAGAGTCATGATGTTCCTTTATTGAATAAGGATAAATCAAAGCAGGTAAACAATCAGCTCCTTCACACAGTGACTCTACATGATAGAAAGCACAGAATCAAAGCATTTTATACAACACAAGAATAAAGATGCATTCAAAGGTCTGTATGTAATACACCCTGCATGTCTGCACACTGAAATAAATGCAGGACAAAGCCATACACAACAAATGAACAGACAAATGAATGGATGCAGTAGCAAGCTTGTATACACAGTATACAGCACAAACGACATAAGAGGCCAAATCAGTTTAAACTGAATAAAAAAAAAAAAAGGGGGGGGGGGGGGGGGGGGGATATCTGCCAATGCAGGCCATATTTAACTTAAATTAAAGCATGCATGTTAACTAAAATAATTTAACACATATTGGTCCCTGAGCAGCCGACCACTGTCGTCATCAGGGAAGATGCAGGATTGTCCCAGTCTGTGTGATGGCACTCTGGGGGCCCTCTCCTTCCTCAGGCAGGCCACGTTGTGGAGGACAGCACAGGCCACAGTGATGTCACATGTCCTCAAAGGGCTGACCCTTAAGTCCTGAAGACAGTGAAAGCACCTTCAGGAGGCCAAAGGTCATTTCAGTCCTGCCCTTGTCCTGGCATGGGCAGGACTGTAGGCCTGCTGCGCCCCCTGGAGGTCTGTGGTGTCAGGAGAAAGGGCTGGCAGGTATACCCCCTGTCCCCCAGCAACACACCAGAGAATTCACCTGTCAATACAGAATCTCATCATCACAACCTCATAAATAGAGTGACATTCTTGACACAGCCATGATGTAAAAAGTGGTTATTAATAGAGGTTGTGTGGCTCACCTTGTGATAGGTGCTGATAGATTCCAGAGGTCTGAAAGACTCGGGAGTCATGGACTGAGCCGGGCCACTTTGCCACAACATTGCTGATCAGACAGTCAGCACTGCAGACCATCTGAAATTATAAGATGAAGACTATTAAACTAATCAACGCACATCACAAGCAGTGTACAGTGTTCATTAACTGACAATATCAAAAAGTCATGTTCACCTGAACATTAATGCTGTGAAAGGATTTCCTATTCACAAAATTCACCTCATGGGCACCTGAGAGGTTTTTTATCTTGATGTGCATGCAGAGGAGCATGGAGTATGAGGGGTAAATATAAGGATAAGATAAGAGGAACTTTATTTATCCCAAAGGGAAATTCAATTAAGTAAATGAGCTCATCTATTTATCAAAGAGTTATACAGTCTGATGGAGTTACATTTACACAATTTCACCCACATCTGCAGTCAATTTCACTTACAGTTCCAACTGATTAATAATCAGAGTACAGCTACGTTTTCGGAGATGTTAATTAACTATTTGGATTGTAATTGTGATGGTTTCAGCAGAACAGTGAGTGTGTGTTTGCGCACTACTTACGCATTCAGGCGGTCTGCAGTACTTTGCCACGCTTTCTCTCGTTGTTTGATAACAGTGGCCGTGTTGTCCTTCTTTTTTATTTGATCCTTCACCTCCTCGTAAGCCTCCATAAGGATTTCTGCCTCAGAGGGGGAGAAATACGCTGCTCTCGCTGCCATGGTGGATCGGTGAATCTGTGATCGATGGCGGGGTCTATCTGAGGAAGCCGCGTGCGCACACTGATCCAGGATAGGTTTCAGCTGCTTGATGAATCCGTGTCTGCTGATCCTGGCTTGGTCTTTGTGCAACCAATTAAGCCTGGACGCTCTTGTTTCGGATTGGTTGAGCTAGGCTCACTCACTTATCCCGGATGTCTTAATCCTACTTTTGTGCAATACCCCTCTGGTGTTAAGTGGACAATTTTCCAAAACAGACTATTAAATCCTCTAAAAATTAGTATTTAAAGTAAACGACTGAAGACGGTTAATTATATCACCAATGTCCAACATTTTGTGTTACCTCCATGGCAGCAACAAATTTGTCAGAGTGGGTGGTAAGTGACAGAATAAAAAGATTCCACATCGGCCTGTGTGGGAGAGCAGAGAGAGAAAGAGATGTAGAGGGACAGAGCTGGAGGCAGAGTGTGGGGGGATTGGGATGGGGGGTGGGGGTATTGTCCGGTACCAAGCAATTCACCGTAAATGTGTTGTGAACAAAAGACGGCTGCGGATCATTGGTCAGATACTGCGGCCAACGGCTGGCAGTAATGGGGTCCAGGGTTATATGTTGTTTAACATCGGCTCAGCCAGGGCTCCCCTCTCAGCAAATATAAGGATCCTCTTTCCAGACAGGGGTATCAGCTGGAGGAACATACCAAGGTCACATTATCTAAACTGCCAGACAGATCCTCGCTTTTTACAAATTGTCTGCCCTGACCCCGTGCTACCAAGATTTCATCACGTATGTTGTACTGGTCCTGTGCTGCAAAGTGCTGCAGAGCCATCTATTCCCATGAACTTTTCCGAGACCCTGTACCCAATGGAAGCTTAAAGAGATAGTTAACTCATTTTGAAAAAAACTGATATTATTTCACTCCCTCCCCCCCAGCTGCCCTGTAGGACAGCAGTGGTGTTCTCTTCCTCTCATTGTTACTGAGTGCTGGATACTGGCTGGATGCTCCAAATGCTAACTGTTAGCTGCCTGCCATTGAGGTGGACTTCCCCCCAGCTAACAGTCTTAAGAATAACTGCCTTAATCCACTCACAGATGGTTTAACGTGTCACTTTCTGAAACTGCAATACACATATGATTACCCAGTGCACATGGATGATGAAGTTTTGCTCTTATTACTGTTTAGAACTGTAATCTTCCCATTAACAT
This sequence comes from Myripristis murdjan, assembly GCF_902150065.1. Lineage (NCBI taxonomy): Eukaryota > Metazoa > Chordata > Actinopteri > Holocentriformes > Holocentridae > Myripristis > Myripristis murdjan. The sequence goes on along the minus strand of NC_043981.1, from coordinate 2,009,699 downwards.
ATCTGGTAGAGTTTCCTATAGTTTGTTTTCTTCATTAAATAAATGTATGCATGTTGGAGGACAAAAATAATAACTTTCTCTGGAGTACTAAAAGATAACTGCCAAGTATGGCACATTTCACGTACCTTTCAAGCACCCGCCAGCCACTGTTATAACCGAGGACCAGCACAAGGACACACACAGAGCTTAGGGCGCACAGAAAATAGTTCTGCCTAACCTAGTTCTACTTTTTTTTGTGAAAAATGTTAGCTGGGGGGAAGCCCACCTCAATGGCAAGAGGCTAATGGTTAGCATTTGGAGCATCCAGCCAGTATCCAGCACTCAGTAACAATGAGAGGAAGAGAGCACCACTGCTGTCTTACATAACAGCTAGGGGGGAAGTGAAATATGATTTTTTTCAAAATAGGCAAACTAGCCTTTAAAGGGGTAGTCACTGTAAGTAATGTTACTATAAAGATGGGGGTGGTAACTCACTGGATAAGAGCATGTGTCGTGTGCTAAGGCTGCGTCCTGGGTTCAAATCCGACCTCAGGCCCTTGGCTGCATGTCTCTCTCCCGTGCCTTTCCTGTCTCTCTCTACTGTGACTGTCAAATAAAGTAGAAATGCCAAACAGTAATTTAAAAAATGTCACTATAAAGATAAAGGGCAAATTTCTAAAGTAGCCTCACTAAACACTGGATCAGTAGGTGAAGCACAGGCAGGTATGCGGCTGTGGAAGTTTGATCCAACTGATATGTTTAGTGTCCAGTCATCAGGTAGGTGAACCGTACACATTTAAAACGCTTGTGCAGTTTACTGCAAACCTTGTAAACCTTGAAATCTACCCAGTTCACCCCCACAACAAAGAGAAGAAGAAAAAAAAAATAATAAAGCAACTGCATGACCCTGAGGATAAATATAGAACATCTACCTTGTCTGTTCAGGCTCTGTTTTGTTGTGTAGTGACTGACCCCTGGAAGTTTGCTATCGATCTTGATTATATCACAGAGAGGAGGAGTCATGTTAGGGCAACAAAGGCTCACCAGATAGAAAAAAAAAAAAAAAGTAGGATTTGGATTTGGCACAAGTGCTAAGACTGTACAAATAAGTCCTTGGCCCTATTTTATGTTTTTTAAGCCCTTTTCTGCAGAAGTGGATATGGGAGGGCTATATTCAAATGCATATAAATGAAGAGCATTCAGGATAAATACAGCGTAGATTCAGACTGATGGATTACCGCTGACTCGCACGCAGAGTAGACATGGCAAACTGTTACACAATGGCAATCCCTTTCATTATAATCAAACGTATTGAGTCTTAAATGAAGTTAGGTCACATGAAAAATGCAGCGGAGGCAACCATCATTACTAGCACATTCTGTCCTTCGGATTTCAGCAATGGACAAAGGACTAACAGTGGCAATAATGGTTTCAATCGGTGCTGAGGGAGTGAGGATTGAAAATTGTGGTCTATTGATGCAATCACCTGAATGGGTACATCATTCAGCCTGCAGTTGCTATGAGCAGCATTGTTTGCCTGAAGAGTTCTCTGAATTGAGTCCATCAAACAGACGGCAGGTTGTGAGAGAAGCAACACCACCACGACTGGAGGATGGACCCGTCATTCTCTGTATTTGCTTGAAAAGACAAAGAATTAGCGTGACCCTTTGATGAGGGTCAGCTACTGCTCTTTGTCTTTGGTTTCACGCACACAATTTAAAACATTTGGCAAAATATTCTGGTCCTGGTTATGTCTTTGCTTTGCTTAGACAACCATGTTTTTGCATGTAGTGTCATGTACACTCACTGGAAAAATGTGAACGCCTCTTCAACTTGGTGACTTAACTCAAATAATTCCAAAACAAAGTCATTTTAAAGTTTTCAAGTGCGTGTGAATCCTTAGATCTGTATTCCTCAGATGCAGCAGGGTGCTGATTGAGTCTAATTTTGATTATACAATAGGCTACATTTATCAAATCAGATAAACAAAGATTTGTTCATTCATAGCATAACTAATTAAAGGCAATCAAAACCATTTCAACTTCTAATTAGACTGCAGTGAGTCATAAACATTTGGGGGAATGTTATATTTTCGAGGCAGTTTTGGTCCCAGTGTCTTCCAAAGCTCCTGTAGTTTACAGTTTATAGTTTCCACAGGCACCTCCACAGGGAGGTCAGAGGTCAGCTACAGGGCAGCAGCCATGGAGCTGGCAGGGATTCAGCATCTTACTCAAAGACCCTTCAGCTGGGTGGACGTTTGCTGACAGGGAGGTTCCTCTGGTTGAGCATGCCTTCCCTTTGAGAAACATTTGAAGAACTACAGTGCAGTAGATCTCAGTGGGGTTTATGATAGCGATATCAACAGCAGTATCAAATGGCTGAGATGTAACTGGCCAACAGAAGAGAAAAGAATAGAATAAAAGAATAGCGTGTCTTTATTGTCATTGCACATTGCACAAAATTTGGGGTGCAGCTCCTAGAGCGGTTCGTTACTCTATTTCCTTAAATAAAAACCGGTACCCAATTAAAAGCAGGGTCTTCATTAATGGCCAGGGGCATGGCTGACATCAGCAAATAATGGCCAGGCTCCCAACACAGCCTGGGGGTTAAAACAAGGGTGGCTGAACTCCTGGTGGGTAATGTGGTAATCTGGGTTATCGCTGGAAGAATCACACAGCTCTCACTCCTTTGGCATCAAGCCTTTTATTTTGTAGCAGCATGACTCTGGAAGTGAAAACAAACTATCTCAGTACACCATTAACGAAGACAGTAACACTCACATTGCACAGATAATGTAAAAATATTATTAAAATTAATAACACAACACAAATACTAAATGATGAGTGATACAAATATGATTCTACTAGACACAATGGGACAACAAATTGAAAAACAATGAACCTAGGCCAGGCAACAGTCCATTGCCCCAAGGCATGCTGGCACACTCTGCCCACCTATTCCCAACATATTGCAATAATGTACATTTCAAACCACTTTGATTCAATAAATTCAACAATATAACCAGAATATTTGAAGTACAGTCACTCAATTTTCCACAACACGGTCCTGCAAATTTTGCACAATAAAAGCCTTGTTAAGAAATGAAATGCAATACGGCTTTTAATTTGAAACTGATAAAGGAAATGATAGAGGAATTGTTGTATTAACAGCATAATGCAGTAACAAAGCTTTAACAGAGCAAATGGGAGCGGATTAGAAAAAAGGAGGCTTCATCCTAAAATATGAGCAAATGCACTTATCAAACAGAGGGAATTAGAAATAAATGCATCTCTCAAATAAAAGTCTGTCTCCAATAATGCCTGGTTACCCTCTGCAGTTGAGGTAAATAATGCCCACTTTTGAGGACAACAAATGCAGACACACACACCTACACACATGCATACATGCACCTGCCCATACAGATAAATATAAAGAGAAGTGGCATATCAGAGGAAGGCATCAAAAGGGAAAAGGAGCCTGAACATGAGCTAGTTAAGCCATCAAGCCTCAAAATACCATTAATAATGTTTCCAAGCTGAGATAGGAAAAAGAAAAGGTCATTTTAACTTGACAAGGGGCCAGAATGAAAGAATAAAGACAAAGATAGTTAAAGCAATCATTTCAACCTGTCAAGACTATCAGGGCTCTGGGTATAAGTTGTACAGCATGTCTTCAAGTAGAGTTGATATTTAATAACTGAGTGTAGGTATTTAGAGCTCATGGCTGAGAACTGCTGTCCATGGCTTAACAACTACACAGAGTAACATCCACAAATGATGAACTCCTCGATCAGGGCCAGCTGACCTTATTCACACACATTTTCAACACTCATGAGTGGGAAACGTGCTCGGGGGATTGATATAACCCATCTAACATAATTATTAATTTGCAGTCTTGGGAACAACTGCAACAACACACACTGAATTTGACAAGGAAGTTAGTCAGCTACCTTACTCATTAGTAAACTACCAGCTTGCACTAATGGACCAAATTTATTAAAATGAGAAGCGTTAGCCCTCTGGATTCTTGAGATCCATTCATTTCTAAGGTTTTTCATCGTGAATCTGTTAAATGACGAATGCTTGCATGATGCTCAGAGCTGGCTGCACTCACTCTCCAGGCAGAGTTTCCAAAATGGCCACCAACAGAATAAGGACAATTAGAAACAAATATGTCATTTTATTTTGAGCTGTAGCTGTTGTTTCTCCAAGGGTCAATCTGTGAAATTTTGGATGGTGTGGTGCATTGGTGTTATGCACCATTCCACAACTTTTGTCAAAACATGAGGAATAATATGTGATGAATTGTGCATGAGGCATGGCTGAGCAAACCGATGCCCTTGAGCTGATCGTGAGATGCATCATTTCCCCAAGTTTCATCAATATCTATAAAGCAAACAAACATTTTAAAATAACGGAGCAATGCCGTAATATGAATAAGCTAGACAAGATCTTTGAAAACGTCTCATGTTGCATGTGTTGCAGCCTAACGTCTGACACTGTCCTCTCCTCGCTTTTACCTCCAGCTAATGGCTCTATTTCACGGCCATTTACCTCTGGTCATGTGGCTCCACACTGACTCATTAGAGCAGATTTCTGTGGAGGAACAACTGAGCTATCCTCAGGGGAGCACATGATACTTCAAACATGGTGAAGTGGCACGACCCAGGAGGTAACAGTTGCCTGCAAGTGCGCTAAGCAGTGAGAAACATAATATCATATGCAGATTGTAGTAACCATCCAGAGACTACAAGTGATCCTGTGTATTCAAAATTGTGACTGTTGATAGGCCGGGCTTTTATTTATAAGTGCTTGGACGGGTTTGGCCTCTTTCCTTGCTTTTTTATCGTCTGTTTATTTCCCCCAGGATGGAGGGATGGATGAATTGAGGGATGGAGGAATGGAGGGTTCTCAGCACAGAAGAAAGCCTAGCCCGGATCTAAGAAGCGAGGGGTCAGCACATTTTGCAAGATAGATGAGGAGCAGAGGGACTAAGTATTCACTGTTAACTGCAAAGCTGCTGGCATTTATTCTCATTGCCCACAGAACTGCATTTTGCTGTTGCATTTTTTCAGTGCAAACTGCTAGTTAAAGAAGAGGCAGAGTTGGCTGCTTTACTGGTTTCTTCTACTAAACGTAAGAGGAACAGCATTACCATAAAATTTGCATCCAATTCTCAGGCATGCTTACTGCTGTTTTGATTTTGGATCCTCTCTCCCCATTATCTACTATCTGCCAAGCAATAAAACTGCTGCAGTGGATGGAAAGCTCGCATATCTGCATTGGTATAGCTAAGACTGCCTCAGTCCAACAATTGCAGTAAATTATTGCTTCAGTGGCAAATGCAGACATTTCTCTCCTGGATGTACTGCAAAAATCTCCATTTTAACAACTTATTTAGTCTCATATTCAGTGTTAAATTTTTACTTTTCTTAAAACAAGTGAGAAAATCTCCAAGTGGGGTGAGACAATCCCACTTGTTTCAGGATTTTTTTTTTTTTTTTTTTTTTTTCAGGGAACAAGTATAAAAGTGTTGAAGCAAGGCAGAATAAGGTAGATCAGCCCGGTAGAATCAAGAAAATGACACTTGATTCAAGGCTGTTCAAGAAATAAGTAGGTTATTGTTGGAAGTGAGATTTTTTTCATCCCATCAGCAGACTGTCATTTGAGGAAAAATAAGATTCTGATACTGAATGAGATTGAATGACTTATAAATGGCTATTTTTAGGCGTTTTTAAAGTCAGTATGCCTTTTTGACACTGGAGACCTCACAATTCCTAGTGCGTTAGCCTTACTGAAAAGTGCATATAATCATGTACAGCGGTAGAGCAACTGTGCAGCATTCAGGCAAAAGCAAGACTTCTGCAACAGCTACATCTGAATCAAACAACTTCGAAGACATAACCTTGATGCTGCATGCAAAGCGTCCTATATATAATTCCTGTTGGTTTGAGCTGAGTGACGTCAGGTTACCAGGAAGACAATGTCCTCCAATGCACTGCCTGCCGTGTGTCCTTAACCCATCTCATCCTACAAAGTTAATCATGTTTTTATTGCCTGCACATTAAAGTGGAGCTGGAGAATACTTGGATGCCTTCTCTGGTGAAAAGACAAAGGCCACACAATGCCTGCTGTCATTTTCCCTGCAGAACCATGAAGTATTTCATTACAGAAACAAATTCGTCATGGGATTTTAGTCACATCGTGTTGGGAAGACGGACAGGAAATGGAGTTATTATGACTTGTTTGTTGTCAGATAATTATATATATTTGTGGCTGAAGTTATTCAAAGCATAATTGTGAAAGTGGTATTTGTTCAAGAAATGCAGCCCACCTTCTCTTCTTTGTCTTACTCTCTCCCACATAAGCAAATCAGCTCTAGCTCCTTCCAGGATGTCTAGTTACCTCCAGGTAATAGTGGGCTGCAGTCAAGGCAGATGTCACAGATGAGCACTGTGTCTAATAGCAATGATACTGCTTATGATTGCAACCTTACCATGAGCCCATTAGTGCTTTGGCATGCCTGTTGTTATTTGGCTGTAGTCGGGTGTTCTGACCAGCAAGCATCAACTGCCTGAACAGGTGCTGTAATGGCTTGTTCTGGCTTGCGGCCATCGGAAGTCCAAAATGTGCTGCTTAAATTCAACCAGCCAGTCAAGTGTACAACTTTGGCATTACCAGATGTGGCCATTTTTTTGATGACAGTCAACAGATTTGGTGTTTTGTGCACAGCTGTCACTGTCCCTGGAAATGCCCCTTAATTTTCCTCTTTGCTCTTTTTCCATATTTCCTTCTCTTTTCTTATTTCAGAAAGGAATAATTAGGTTCAAGCTTATACAGTCTCTTTCGACAAACTGTAATAAGCCACATGTTATGTAATAAGACGGCTAGGCAAATGTAATAAATTGCAGTAACATAAATAAACCAGTCAAAGCAAAACATGAACCGAAAAGGCCCCTGGATGCTCTCCAAGGAGTTTGGTCAGCGTCTGGTGGTGGTATTATTGGCCCACAGATTTTGGGCAGCAGTAGTTGTGAACAGCTGGTTGCATTTCAGAGTGTACTGTACAACCTAACTACCTCAGTGGCCCCCAAGTAACGACTGCATGTGGCACTAGTCAAGAGCCTTTACATTTAGAATCTGACAATAAATACTCTAGACACTGTTGACACATGTGGGCTGGGCACACTTCCGAAGGAAAATTTGCCAAAGTGAAAAAACATCCTAAATCCGTGAACCCTTGCCTGCTGTAGGCCTAATTATGTTATGAATCCATTTCCGAAGTTATGCGCCTTGTTTTGATAGGCTATGGCCACTGTCATGCCCCATTTTGGCCAGTCGGTGTAATCAGCTTTCTCTTGCCCCATGACCAAGCTTTCCACAAAATGCTGGGTGAATCCGTTTTGTGATTGGTGACACCCACTGCCTTGGCCCATGACTAACCTTTCCCCAAAGTTTTGTACAAATTCACTGATAACTTTTTGAAATATGCTGCTAACAAATAAACACACAGACAGACAGAATGGAGTGAGAACATAACTCCTGACCAACTCTTTTGCAGTGCAGGGGTTCAAGATGGCAGCTTTTCTTCACCTATTGCCTGAGTGAAAAGCTGGAACATGCATGTCCCTGCCCATCTAGTCCACCAGTGAAAAGACAAAGCCTAGTCACAAACAGGGCTACAGCCTCAACAGAATTGCCAAGATATAGTTATATATTACATATAGTTCATTTCTATGCTGGGTTAGGGTTCTGACTGGAAACTGATGGATACAGGGCTGAATGAACTGAGGGACTGAACTGAAAGCCCAGCATGGATCTAAGAAGTGGACAGTCAGCACATATGTACAGAATAATTTGTGCAGCATATGCATGGTCTAGTGTTCTGTCTGGACTTGTTGGCTTTGATAGTTGTCCAAAATAGTTGTTTCTAATGAATATATTCATGATACACTGGAGTTCAGTGTCTTAGTTTTAACCAAAGTCATGGATCCATCATTCCCTCCCCCTCTTGCATCAGGGCCACATTCACAGTTTGGCCTCTTGAGCTCACATAAAACTGGCAATAGGGAGATTATTTACGAGGCCGAATATTAAGTGTGAGGGCTCTCTTTTCCTATGATCCAATGGCTCAGCACTTTATTGATAGATTTACACCTGGATTAATGTAAAGATGGCTGCGCGTGAGGTGAGATCAGTATTTCAGGCCTGGCTCCTGCCTGTGGAGGTGGGAGCAGACCCAAACTGCTATCTGCAGCTCATCGCTGTTGTGGATGAGCTCCAGCTGTCTGCGGGTGCCATCTTATTTGTAAGCAAGCACCAGCCATCGCAGCAGTGTGCAGGCAGAGGTCAGAAACTGGATGATTGACCTGCTGGGTGAATCGCCATTCCCTGTCAGGCCATGATTTATGCAATGCCAGCTTGGTAAATAAAAGACTGGTAAAAGGTTCAAATGTCTCTTCTGATATGTTATCATTAAAATGACACATGCAATCTAAATATTCATGTTCATAATATGTAGCACATAGATTACAGCAGCACTGTGTACACGCACAATATGTACACAGCTCTTAGCTTCAATCTAGGATCTGATGCATATTCATGTGAACGCAGATTAATCATGAAGGTGTAACAGTGAATAAAGAGGCAGATTATTGTGGCCCTCACCCAGAGGCATGTCCCCAGTTAACATCATGCTACGGCAAGGTCAGATGTAAGTGGAATGCTCCCCATTAATTAAATTGCCTCTGCATTATCATGCACTAAACACACTGTAACTTTCAGCAGCCATGTGTTTACAAAACAGCTCCACATTCTGTACCCTGTGTAGGTCATATTTTAAAGATGCCATTAATCTTCTTTTTAATTATGGATATAATGCCATTGTATAAAGCCGGATTAGATGCACAGATTGATCATCTTTTTTTCCCCCCTCTTTTTTTCTTATATCTCCGCTGACAGCGCGTGGGTCTGTATAATTATGAGGAAGCAGGGGAGGGGAGAAGTTGGGTAGGAGCTTGATGCTGAATTTGCAAGGGAGCACGCATTCTACCGCTGCTTCATGCGAGCGTGATGTCTTCATTGGAGCTGACAAACGAGACTGCATGGGGCCGGTGCCAAGCATACGACCAAATTAACCTCACTCCCTATAGGATCCTATAAGCAGATCTGTTACGCAGTCAATTAAGTTGTTTAACTTCTGCTCCAACTGGAGGGCACACAACAGAACACACACCTCCGCCAGTGCAACGCTATTGTCAAGACAGGCCAAATTCACATAAAGGATTTTCCTCAAATTTTAATTTATTGTGCTCCCTATTACCAACTTGTTTAACATCAGGAGACACACTAGTGATGATTTTGACTATTTTGAATTTTTCTCCAATTTTGAATTAGTCTTTTAAACTAAAATGCCTTTTGATTTAGAAACATTTTAGTCATTTGACTTTTGTGACTTTTAGTCTAGCTGACAAAAACTAATATTATATTCAATGAAAACATTATTTAATTGACCTTGATTATAAATTCAGCTAAAGTTAGTTAGATCTGTATTATCCAGTGTTTTGGCTGTTGGCTGGATCCCCTCCAAAGTGAAGTCAGGATTGTTTTCAGTTGTCTATTTCTGGAATATTTGTCTCATTTTTGTTAATGAAAATTTTACATTTCATCGTTTTTGTCAACAAAGGTTCATTTGTCAGGATGAAAACAATATGAAAACAAAACACAAAGTGTTGTTGACAAATACTTTCCATAGTTTTAGACAACAAAATTGACACTGATACATGATCATGACTGGACCTGAAATAAGACATGAGATATGCCTGTTCAAACTCAAGCCATTTTTAAGCATTTAATGCATTTAAAGTTACAGCAACACACAGGGCCAATCAACAGTATATTCACTGTAGCAGTCTGATATAAATTTACTGGGAAATCTCAACAGTATTCTACTGTATTAATGTAATACAGTGTCAGACTGTAAACCACAATTCAATCTGGGAGGGAAAAAGGGTGATTACAGCACTTTATGTGAATGTCATTCTTTACAGGAAGTTACTGTAAACCACTGTGCATGTTGGGAAGGTGATATTTAAAAATTAACCTGCATAATGAGATCTGATTTTCCCCACCCGATTGGCCACCTGATTTTGCTGGCAACGGTTTGTTTTTGCAGCTTGGACTTTTTTTTTTTTTTTTTTTTTTTTTTGTGGATTGAAACTTTGGAGCACATCTGCCAGCTGGTCTCTGTGGCCACACCACAACCTACTGCTTTTTGCTGTGGATGTCCAGAGCCACACTGATAAGGCAAACTCCATTCAGTAAGTTACCATTTTTATTTTGCCTTGAAGCCTCAAAATGTTGGAGAATGGCATACCATTATCCTTATCAAGGATATAAAAAGAGAAGAAGTGTGAGGCCTTCTCCATCCAGTTGAATTTAGAACAGTGAACAAAGCTGTTGAAAAGTTTCATATTTGCAATGTTCTAGCTAGCTAAAATAGCACATGACAGCATTTTGTCTTAGATTACATTAACATTAGAGCTGTTGCTCTTAATGATTGATAATTTCACTACGCCAACTAATGTCATGACCTGATGTTAGTATGTCTAACCAGGCACTTTGTGTTTTCCATTGGCAAAAAAGAGCAACATACAAGACTTTTTCTTCTTTTTTCTAAGATCTTTCTAGAACCTTGTTCCAAATTCACTGTTTTTGTTGTTTGTGGCCAACTGTTGTCTACAGTCTACAGTGATTAGCTAATGTGAATTTTATAATCTGCAGGACTGATGGCAGTGTGACTGCTTCAAACATCCTTCAGGTTTCAATGGCACACTTCAAGGAGCCAGTGGGTGCCCTTATCATCCAAGCAATACTTTTAAGCAATATTATAGTTATCACCCCCTTTTTTTTTTACTTTGGGCATTTTCCCATTATTCTAAATTTCTAGTTCATTCACTGCCAATCAGCATGCATTTGCAAGGTCTAGTAACAAATTTTTTCTCTGTGCCCTTTTTAGGTGTCTGCCACACCAGCTATTGTGCAGATGACTGTCCTACTGGCTGACACACTGATTATGGCTGGTAAGTATGTGATTTTCAGTATTAATAAAATATGGTCAGTTACAGTCTACTTACAAAATGGCTGTCTAAGACTACACATTAGACAAATGGAAACTCTGAACACTTTACACTACTCAAGTTTTACAGAACTTCCTATTACTTGCCTCTTAAGTATCTGTGGTAAATGGCAGTGAAATATTTAAGTGCATCTGTCATAAAGGCAAAATTTAAAAGTAATTTAGAATATCTCATAACTGTATGTTATGAGATGTTTCTATTGTCTAAGCAATACTACAGGTGAAACATGTACATGTATTTTGTCTGGCTAAAGAAGCTAACTGCACTCCATAAACGCCTAGCAGCGCAAATGAACCAGCTGCTAATGGATGGGACTCACCCAGAGTGACTGACCCAAGGTCAGATAGTCCTAATCATGAAGGACCCCCAAAAGGGAATGATCCCATCCAATAACCCTCCTCTCCACAACATGGAAGATCCTGTCTGGCATCATTGCAGCTACAATTAATAGGCACATGGCTCAATACATAAACAGGGCCCAGAAGGGAATCGGCAGCAACACCAGAGGGGCCAAACATCAGCTACTGGTTGACAGAGCAGTTGCTCAGGACTGCAATGTCAGGAACACCAACCCCTACACTGCCTGGATCAACTACAAGAAAGCCTAGGACTCAGTGCCACACACATGGATACTGGAATGCTTGAAGCTGTACAACATTGATAGGACCTTAAGAGCCTTCATCAAGAACTCGATGGAAATGTGGAGGACAGCTCTAGAGGCTAACTCAAAGCCATGTGAACAAGGTAGTATCAAGTGCAGCATATACCAGGGAGATGCCCTGTCCTCCCTTCTGTTCTGTATAAGCCTAAACCCATTCAGCTGGATCATTATGAAGAGTGGCTTTGAATACAGTTCCGAAGTGGAGCAGCCATCAGCCACCTCCTCTACATGGATGACATCAAGCTGTATGCCAGGAATGAGCGAGACATTGACTCACTGATCCAAATCACCAGGCCCTACAGCAACGATAACAACATGTCATTCAGTCTGGATAAGTGTGGTAGAATGTTAGAGGCCACTGATATCAAGACAAGGAAGCTCCTCACAATGCATGGAGGGTTTCACCCCAAGTCCAGGACCTTGAGGCTGTACACTAAGCAGAAGGAGGAAGGCTGAGGACTGGTGAGTGTCAAAGCCACCATCCAGGAAACATCAAAGCACAAGAACAGGCCCTAAGCACCAGATCCATAGAGGCCAGGATGGTGGCCTCTATGGCAGGACCCCAGGTGCAGGCTGTGCAGAGGGGCCCCTGAGACAGTACAGCACATCACAGCAGGGTGCAAGATGCTGGCAGGTACAGCAAACATGGAGTGCCATAACCGAGTGGCTGGCATAGTGTACAGGAACATCTGCACCAAACTGGGGCTGGGGGTCCCAGGGTCAAAATGGAAGACACCTCCAAAGGTGGGAACGAGAGAGCCAAGATCCAGTGGGACTTCCAGATCCAGTCTGATAAGCTGGTGGTGGCTCATCAACCAGACATCATGGTGGTCGACAGACAGCAGAAGAAGGCAGTAGTGATAGATGTAGCAATCCCGAGCAACAGCAACATCAGGAAGAAGGACGAACAGGACAAAAACATTACCTAAACTGTTACACTGAAGCATGGCAGGAAGACCCAAATCCAGAGACGCAGGCAGGCTGGCTTGTGAAGTGAAGAATATTTAATCAAAACTGAAACCTGCTGGCTTTATCACTGTTCCTGTATTCCTGCATACCGGCGTTCAAACTGAACATAGGCATCAGGCAGGCAACATGTAACTATGAACCGAACAAGACTAAACCTAAATACACAGGAGACTAATCAAGAAAACACTTCACAGCTGGAGAAGGGACAGGATCACAAGACTGGAGTAACAGCAGGACTGGCTGAACTGACAACGAGGACAGGCAACACAGGGGCAGGGCTAACGAGCCTAACACAGCAGCTCTGGAGGGAAGCAAGCTGGGAATACAGACGGAAACAGCACTGGGCAGGTGAATATGACAGAAAACCCAAAAAGTCCATAAACCAGTCTATATAACAACACAAGAGTCCATGAATTCCAACAAAAGTCTGAATAAACATCCCTAATTTTTGTAGAGAATCTAGAAAATTTTAAAACATATGTATATGTATTATTACCACTGATTTTGAAGTAAACAGACAGGGTTGCAACACATTGGAAATGACAGCAAGGTGTTTCTTATAACTGATTGCGGTATCTAAATCAACAGTGCACTCAAGTGAACTGCTTTTACTCTACTCACATAATCTATGGTGGTGTCGCACTGTTTTTGAAGTAATAATTTTTGACATTTTAAGTGTCATTTATCACTGTTTGATATACCGCAAGAGTGATTCAACCAATACTCACTTTATGAGAGCCTCCTCTTTGCTCTTCTCAACCCTCGGTGTCTGGTAAATCTTCTTTAAAGTCCTCTGGCACACAGACAGATGTGTTTTATGTTTATGATGTATTGTAATAAACAGAACAAGACCTGGGTAGTTAGCATGAGCAGTGATAGCCACCAAGGCTGAACAAAAAGAAGAAAAAAGTCAATTTGCATGTTTAGCATAATATCTAGAAAATATATATCCTTCACATATTTGCAGTTGTATTTTAGAACTCCCAAATCATTTTTTCTGCACTTCATCCAGCCACTGGTTTCTATTCATTCCACTATAATATGAAAATGAACTTTCAGAGATTTCAGACTTTCTTCACACCAGTATTCCATCACTATAATAAAGTCCTCCACATTAGTTTTCCTAAAAGCAGCAGCACTGTTGGTGAATTGAAATTGGATATGGTGGAATTGTCTCTCCACCAGAAAATATTCCTGGGGGAAACTTTTGCCTTACCAATTATCAGTTCTGTGGTTTATGAATGACAATAACTTTGTCAGCCACAGAAGCAGAACATTATAAGGTGGGTGTTTCATCCAAAAATTCAAATTTGAAAATCAAAGGATTTCTGATTTTGATTATATGAAGTGAAATCTTTAGTAGTTTCATATCAATTGCACAGTGGTTTGTTGCAATGCAAACTGTGGGTTAAATTCTAGTAGATGAGACAAACATTTTAAATCACTGGTGTAGTCCTTTAACACTTTAATTACAGCATCATTGAGGATATTCTTCTGCAAAATGATGTGATGTGCACACTGCTCCTATTTGAAATGGCCTAGAAATGGTAACAGCTCAGGGGCATCCTGTGCTGTCTCCTTGATCACACAGTAAACACTGTGCCCATATTGTTAAGGAGACGAAAAAGATGAGGCTGTACTTCCAAAATTGTGGACTATGTTGTACCCCCAAATGCTATCTCAAATATCTAATGGACATCCAGGCTGCAGAGAAAGGTCTCTTTGACACAAGTCAGCAAATTGGCTTGCAGAATACAATACCTGTTGCCATGGAGACCGAATAAAGGAGCGGACAACTATGAACCCTTGAACTGTAATGTGCATTTCACACGAAACACTGAGATTTGTAGCACTGTTGTTTTATGTTATTATTCCAACTGTCAGCAGACTAGCAGACTTAATCAACAGCTAAACATCACTTTTTACCACAAGCACTTCTATAAGATTTCCTGTAAAGATACAATCAGATTTTTATTCAAGTATTCCTTAAAGTTGGCAAAATGGGTGTCATAGTTGCTTTTTGCAATAGTTTAACCCCATTGGAGCTTAAAACACAGGCTGGTTTAATGCCATTGCTCACAAACATGACAAATGGAAGTAACTTTTGCAGCCTCAGTGCATTTTAAACTCATTTTAAGCTGCCTGACAGGCTGTGAAAAGCTCTGACAGTAAATTTGAGGGTGAAGAAAAAAATATGTCAATCAATCAGTAAATAACAAAGCCAGAAGCAGGGAATCAATGTTTCAACAGGACGATCCATATTGCAATTACAGATTGAGACTTTAATGGTTGTGATGTCTTTACTATGTCAGCCTTGCTATGAAATTTGGGAATAGTATTCTTGTGTTTCTCTTTCTCTTAACAAAATGCACTTTATTATTTATTTGGTTATCTTTTCTTTTCTTTTCTTTTCTTTTCTTTTAGGTATTATGTGGTAATTTTATGGTAATTAACAATTAAATAAGCACCGTTAGCACCATTTTTTAAAAGTTTTTTAAGTTGTGGTTTTTCTTTTTTAATTTTTTGCTAATTGACTGGTCATTTTCTGGTAATTTGCTTATTTTTGTGGCTCTTTCTTGCTAATTTGCTCATCACCTTTTTTCCCCTGATGCTTGTGAAAGAAATCGCATGAATTTCAAGGGGTTAACTTTAATTTATTTAATTTAAATATTTTATGTATATACATATTTATGAATCATGGAATTATTTATGAAAATGAACATTTCAAAAATATCATTAGGATGTTGAGCATTGCAGCTATACTGTGTAATAGCTTAAATGATGAAGGATTCAGTGTCAGTGCTGTGACAGGGTCACCCTGGGTGAACTGGGTCCCAAACCCCGCCACCATCTCCACCATCTCTTCCTTTTAAAATCATGACTCATAGCTTTTTTCCCCTCCCAGTAAAGCAACAAAAGAGTGGGGGAGATGGTAATTAACCCAACCTCGAGCACAAGCCCCAGAGATGAATGCATACATTAATTGTTTTAAATGTGCTGATAATGATCTTTGTAAATTGCAGTGCAGCAAAATGTAATTGTGTGATCATGGAAGATTCAGTGTGGGGTTTTCGCACAGTGTTCCGGGGTCAAGAGCTGCATTATAGATACACACCATGCCTATCTTTGATCTCCTTCACCATGCAGATTAGAAACGTGCACTGTTGAACTGTAAAGGCCTTTGTGGGGTGGAAAGTGCCAGGAAGCATACTCTTAAGGCCAATCAGCATAATCTTTCAACTTTGGCAGAACAAAATTAGCATACAGTATGGCATTGCAAGTTTAAGAGATCATGCAAGTTTGTTTAAAAGATGGTAAACCCAGTCAAAGGCAGGGTTTTTATTGTTTAGTATTCATCTTGAGCGCTATCTTCACCATTCACCAAGATTGGAAAGCTCCTTCAAGTCAAGTCATTCCATCACAGTGAGTGGGTGTCCTCAATTCTGGTAAAACCAACCAGGTGTAGTGACAACTGTCTGGCTTGTTGGAACCAGCACTTCAACAATACGATAACAAATGTTTTCCTAGTTAACACTGAGCTCACTTGCTAAAAACATTTTGGAGGCTTGTAGTTGAAGTGAGAAAGTGTGACTGGTGCCATATTGCTCACACAAGCTCTGTATTTAGATGGCAGCCTTTGCAAGCCCTCACCTCTTGTCTTCTGATATCCTTGGGCATGCCAGGCTGATGAGCTAATAGTTACTGTTTCGTGTTGAAGCTAATGCATGCTCGCTCAGGATAGCAGGAGATTGCCCAAACCCTACCGCTAACTCTAATCCTAACCCACATAGGACTCTTGGAACATATGACCTTGGGAACATAGGACTTTGGGAACATAGGACTTTGGGAACATAGGACCCTGGAAACCTAGGACATTTGGAACACACAACCTTGGGAACATGCGGCCTTAGGAACACAGGACCCTTTGTCATGTTCCCATTATGTGCCATATAAATCTGGGGAACACAGGGACCAGGAGACATCAGAATGAATCCAGGACAAAACCACAGACATGCCTATCTCTGTGTACAAAGGACTTCAGATTCTCAGTTTCATAATTATTCCTACATGCAATAAAAAAAAAAAAAAAAAAAAAAAAAAAAAGAATGGAATCATTGTTCCATTCTGACATGAAATAGCAGGGTAAACACAGGAGTTACGAATGGCATTAATTAGCATTCCATTTAAGTGTCGCGGAGCCTTTCCACTTAACTAAAGCCCACTCAGCCCTGCTGGAATGTATTGCTGTGGAAAATGCAGCTCCTAAAACCATTTTATTGCAGTTATTGACTTTTAGGAACTCTCGCATCTTGGTGGAAAATGAAGACAGGACTCGAGAACCATACTAAATAAGAAAATGCATGTTTTAACTGCATATCCAATTCTGTTCAAGCGTGTTTCAACCTTTTTTTTTCTGTTTTTCCTGGAAGTAGTTTTTGAGCATCAGTTTACTAAATGCATCAGAGTGAAATGGGATAGATGGCTGAAACCGAAATCAATCAATTGATCAATCAAGCCAATTTGATTTTCATTGGCTTTATATCATGAAAACTGCCACGCGCATGCCAGTGTCTTAACAAACTTCCAAATCCCTTTGATAAAAAAAGAAAGAGTCAACTTTACTGTGGCATCAAATATCTAAGAGTCTCAAAACAAAGTAAAGCCCCACAGAAATGAAAGCCTTATTTTAGGATACAAAGCAATAAGCAATCATCGTGAGCTTGATACATGACAGCGAGGAAGGTCTCGCTTCAAAATATTGAAGGCGGGCGTGTCATTTGCATCGCTCTATGGATGAGACACAAAGGAAAACAACAACAACAACAACAAAAAGCATCCTTGCCTCAATCTTGACACATCAATCCCCAGCCCACGGTGCTAAATACTTAAAGTAGAAGTCAGCAAACGTCTCTGGTCCTTGACGCGGCTCCAGGTTAGCGCCTCTCAGCGTGCGTCAAGAGGCCAATGAATAGCATCTCCAATCTGGCCTTGCATCCCCCCCCAGCCCCCAGCCCCCAAATGCTTTGTGAGTCTGTTGTGCATAATGTATTGCAGCAGCAGGACAGGGGTAATTACCACAATCAGAGGAGAGGCGCATCAATCTCAGGTGAACCACAGGGAGTAAATGAAGCAGAAAGAAAAGGAGAGAGCAGAAGGAGGAGGGAGGAGTGGATCGGAGGATAGAGAGAAAGATGAGAGCGTGCAAGTCTGTGAGAAAGAGAGAGAGAGGGAGAAGGAGAGGGAGAGGGAGGGAGATTCAGAGTGAAAGTGACGAGCGCCCCATTTGTTGGTTCTCCAAAACTCCAAGGCTTCATGTCAGAAAATTGCCACCTGCATAATTAATCACAGCAAGAAAATCTATTTATCTATCTAGCCGTCTCTCCTCCTCCACCTTGCTTCTATCTCTTTGTTGTCGCGCAGCCTCCTTCATCTCTGCTCCTCCATTCTCTCGAAGCATCCTTTCATTTCCAATTAGTGCACCCTTTCATGCATCTTTCAAATTTCTCCTTTTCCCCACCAAAAAAAAAAAAAAAAAAAAAAATTCACCATCATCGCCACTGCACCTGACACCGCTGGACACTGACCATATTTGCACATAGTGAGCAACAGATCTGGGGTTTTAGTGTTTCTTTTGCAGTAGATGATGTGTGTGTGTGTGTGTGTGTTTGTGTGTGTGTGCATGCAGCTGTTGAGCCCTGCGGACACATAACTCTCGCTCACGCTGCTCGGGCGAATTCGCTGACTAAGCAGCTAGGAAGTTACCAAGCTGCCCCTCCTCCTTCCTCTCCCCAGAACCTCCCCACCCACCATCACCACCGGCGGGAAAAAAAAAAAAAAAAAAAAAAAAAAAAAGCATAAAACTGTTCAAAAGATAGACAGCTTCCACCGAGACGCTCTGATCGGATCACCCTGGAAAAAAAAAGAAGATAATTTTTAAAAGGAATCTTTCGACAAGGGAAGTTTGATTTTCATTTTTTTTTTTTTTTTTTTTTTTTTTTTTTTTTAGTGCAGCTACATTGGACTATTTCTGAGAGTCTAAAAAGTGGCCGTTTTTCGAGAGTGTTCCTCTGAATTACTTTAAAGCGAGCATCCGCGGGGAGTAGAGGGAGAGGAGTTGTCCGCCAGCATAAAGATTAGAAGCCGGGCTTTTGAGGGGGGGGTAGGGGGGCAGGGAGAAGAGGCAGAAACCATCATCCAAACCCTAATGCACCGGCACCCTGGGGACCGAGAGGGAGGTTTATATGGGCCACTTGCTCTGTTATGGTGAGCATAGGTGAGGCGGGGGAGCCTTCATTGGCTTGAGCAGAGGAGAGAAGAGAGCAGGCGAGGCGAGGCCAGGGCTGTACAGTGCGACAATATTACAATCCATCAACCAATCCCCATTAATTCTGCGCAACCTTGTAATTTTCTCCAATCACTGCAACATTCCTGCAAATTTAACCAATAATAATAACCAATTTCCTGTGTGAAACCACTGACAAAGAGTGTAGATACAGCAAGAGGTCTGACTCACGTTAACAGGAATGAGAGGTCACTTAGTCTTCAAGTTCGCTGCAACCAAAGTACAGCTCATGTAGTAAACAATTGTTAGCTATTCATACTGTAGGCAAAACTGTTAGTGTATATTGATTCAATAAGATAAAATGTTGGATACATATGGTGCATTGCAGTGGCGGTTCTAGACCAATTTCACTGAAGGGGCCTTTCTGGGGCAGGGGTTTTGTCAGAGGGGCACATTCAACCCGGGGCAAAAAAGATAAAAATTCAAAATTATATCTCTTTTTTTTTTCCCATAACACTAGCGATTACCCATTGTACCCAAATTGAATGGTTCAAAATATCACATTTGAGACACAAGTAGGAGACAGAAACAATGGAAACATCCTATTTTTCAGTGCAACCTTAGTACAGACAAACTCCTCACTTAGTAGCTACAAACTAAGCTGCTTCTAAAATCTTTATCAGGCAGTTTCATCAACATCATCATCACATCTTCATTACACCACTGTCTTCTTATCATCTTCATCAATAAATCATCATCATATTTACACTCTAAAAGCTTACTGCTACCTTGTAACAATAAAATATTGTTCATGGTAGTCGCTTCTTGCTTCTGGCTGCCTCTCATCAGGTGGTTGACTTTTCGAGCTCGCTGTTTTCACCGTAGATCAGCAAAACTGACCGCCGTTTCCAGCGGTGCAACGCTCTAAAGCGGCTTTCACATACACGTCATACAGTCATTCATTGTGTATGTGATCGCGGAGCGCGAGGGCGCACCGGTCTGCATTTATATTTAGAAATCTAGATTATTGACATCATGAGATATGCACTAGGCCTACTCTTGCAAAGACGATGCAGTATAGTCATACATTTATTATAAATTTCCATGTGAAGTCACACACACAACAGGTAACAGGTCATATCAGATGAAATGAGAAAAAAATACAGCCTTCTTTCATGTAACATAATTTATTAGGAAGCATCAGTTCAGCTAATCCATAAATTAAAGAATGAAGAATGAAGCTGTCGTATTGTCCGACGGAAAACTACTTCCTAACTGTCTGTTTCGGTCGGGTAGCAACCAGCAGCACATACGTGCACGGCGTGCATGCGTGCGCCCTACTCTGCACGCGTGTACGTGCTGCTATGCGCAAGTCTGTGCTGTATCCAGCACAGAGCACGGCCCAAACCGCACTATGGGAAAGGCACTACACAATTTCTAATCTTTGTTCGGAGGGGGGCCGCAGACGGGTCCTTGTTCAGAGGGGGGGCCACAGCGGGGTCCAGACTCAGTGTTACGGGGGCACTGGCCCCTGCTGGCCCCTCCCCAGAACCGCCAGTGGTGACAAGGTTACATCATTAATTCACCTGGAAGATGTTAAAAAAAAAATGTATTTTTATGATCTACAGAATAACAGTTTAAGACATTTCTGACATTATTTTAAATGTGTTCCTCAAACAAATGAGTCTCATGTAGTTTTATTGGCAGAGAAAAAAATAAATAAAAAAACAGTGAAGTTTCAGGGCTGAAGCAGGCAGAGGGGCCTTTGTGTTTTTCCCAGAAATGCTGACGGAAGTGACTCGACCAGCTCGCTTTTTCCGGTCTCTGATATCGAGCCACATGCCACCAAACTCCCTTCCTTGTTTTGGTTGTAAACATCAAGCAGGCCCAAAAGGAACGTTACACATGTACCAACCGAAATTACAGCTAAAGAGCATGCAGGCAATACTGGTGTTTTGCACAAGAGCAAAGCGCTAGTAAATTGCTTTGCACTGCTTACAGCGTCATGCTAGAACACAAACAAAAGTCATCGATTGACAAAACCTCCATGCAGAGGCTGCTGCATCAGGAGCCATAGCAAATGCTGTATAAATAAAGGTGCGTTAGATTGAATATACATGGCTAGTGGCAATGTAACATAAATCATGAAGTGATAGAGGTGTGTGAGTGTGTTTGCATGACAAACTGTGTGTGTATGCGTGGGAGAGAAAATGGACTTGGAATAAAAAGTCTGAAATAAAATGTTTGAAAATGGTGTGACAGCTTGATTCAAAATATCAAGTTGAATGTGTAATGAAATCAGAGATGGAGAGCGTGTGTGTGTGTGTGTGTGTGTGTGTGTGTGAAAGAGTCAGTCGCTGAGTGAGGCAGAGGAGAGGGAGAACATATTCAAAGGACCATCCCAGTGATTTCAATGCTTGGACCGTTTATTTCAGTTTCCCCACATTTTTTATTATAACAACCTTATAATATTCTGCTTCTGTGGCAAAAAAAGTCATTGCCATTCAAAAACCACAGATCTGATAATTCACTGTGTAAAGCAGGGCTGTCAGTGGGCCGCATGCATTCAAATGAGAACTTCACGGGGTCCGGATTATTTTTTAGAATATTTTTTCAATATGACTTGAGTCGATATATGGATATTTTAGACTACTTTATTATTTATTTTAAATCAATCAATTTTAAGCATAACAGTCGATGAGAAACTGTATGTTGGCACATGAAAATAAAATAACACATCATGTAGAATTACATGAAGCAGAAAAGAGACATACAACAAATATATTGCATTTACCTCACAGAAGAAAACAACTGCTCTTTCCATCTTTGTTGAAAAATTCAACAAGTCAACTTTTCTCTTTTTTGTCAGCATGTTTGCAGTGTTAGGTCCAGTTAATTTATAATAATTTATCATTAATTGATCAATTTCTCATAGAAACCTATTCTGATTTTTAATAAAAAAGTTTGTTTGTTGGTCTCCCCTTTCCCTCCAAGACATCTTGAGGGCCCGATGAGATGCGCTCGCAGGCCAGATTTGGCTCCCGAGCCTGTCGGAGGGGCTGCTTCACTCTGCCTCATTTCAAGTCATCAAAACACCTCAGTGCTGCTGCTTTTAGGAAAACTAATGTGGACGACTTTATTACAGTGATGGAATACTGGGATGAAGAAAGTCTGAAGTCTCTGACAGTTCATTTTCATACTGTAGTGGAATGAATGGAAACCAAAGGCTGGAGAAAACAGAGGAAAAATGACATGTGAGTTCTAAAATATGACTGCTTGCTTTGGGAAAACCTAGCAGCAGCATGACATTTATACATTTTGTAAATATCAGGCTAAACATGCAAAATCCCTTGAAAAGTTACTGTGTGGCCCTGAGAGGGGAGGACAGGAGAGGACCAGGATCACCCATGTTTGCCTTTGATTCTTGAAAAGACTCGTTTGGGTCACTCGAGGCAACCAGAGGAACCTGCACTCAAAGTAAAGTCTTATCTAATATGCATCCATATCATAAAACCAACACTGAAGACATAAACAGTACTTTGGCTGGTACTGAGGATTTAATGCTACTCTTTGAAAAGCTCACTTTTGTCACTTTAAAGCATTGTTTTTGTGGCACAAGCCCAGTCGGGAGCTATCTTTTTTTTTTTTTTTTTTTTTTTTTTTCCTCAGTGATGTATAATTGTGCACTGCGCTCCTATTTCAAGTGCACTTCTATTCGTCATAATGAGGAATTCATAATGGCCGTGCACCTGCTTGGGCTGAATTATGAGGCAGAGCCTGCTGTCAACATTTTTCATGAGGCGCCTTCATCCCAAGTCTAAAGCCAGCATTTTTATTATCTGGCCTCAATCAATATTCAGAAAGATCAAAGCCCCAACTGTGGCTTGCTGAAGCCGGCCATAATGGCAGTTAACTAGAGTTTTAATGGGGAAGGACACAGTTAAGTTACTGGAATAATATTGCCCACTTGAATGAAATAAAGTAACACTGACATGTGACTTTCTTCATCCCAGCATCTGAGCGTTAAAACACCCTCTGTCTTTTCATGCCGCAGTGCAAAAGTGGACACTGGCTTGTTTGCTTTGCTCTGAACCAGAGTGGAAACATTTAATTTGCTGCATTTCTGTATTTGGTTCACTTAGGCTTGACTCTGCCCAATTACATGCCAGCCAAAGCATGAAAACAAAAGTCACATGGATTCATCAGTGGCTTGTTTAGCAGGGAGTTGTGCTAATCTGGTCATCCTGCCAGGGTACAGATTTTAGAGTCAAAACAAATTTGATTCTTGTCATGGCAGTCATTACAGTCTTCTTCTCTGGTGGTCATACCAGATTGGCATTACTGATTTTGAAAAAAAAAAAAAAAAAAATCCACTTCCCACTAGCTGTTATGTAGGACAGTAGTGGTGCTATCTTCCTCTCATTGTTACTGATACTGGCGGGATGCTCCACATGCTAACTGTTATGCTACAGCAGTTCTGCCATGCACACACTGCATGACTTTCAAAGGCGTCAGATTGCTGCAGAGTTCACACTACAAGACTTTCTGTCCTGTCATCGGGAATCTTGCAGTTGTGGTTTGCACACTACATGATTGATCAGCGACAGGGGGTCAGGCATTCCAAGCTCCTTCTCCAGGAGGAATCCCCGACAAGTCTGTTGTGTCTCCAAACTATGCTTTGTCACGAAAGTGCAAGAAATGAGCCATCCAAGTTGTCTGTGCGTTGTTTTGCAGTGAAAAAACCATGGGGAAAAAAGTCCTGCTTGTTGATGTTCTCCTGGTTTACCTTCAGCCCGTGTCTTGCACTCTCATTGGCTGTGGCTCGTTGCCACCCTCATTGTCAGTCACGACACTTTTCACACTACAGGATTTGGAATCCCCAACAGGTCCAGATATTTAACCTGCTTGATATTTTTTGGGCGTTTGCGATGCAGCCACGAGTCTCCTGGATCACGTCTTTGAACAGTTCACACATGGTGATCAAGCACTGATTTGCAAGCGCCGAGCAAATGCTGATTTGCTTCTGACCTGGGGCTTTTGTCTGTGAAATTATCAAGCTCTCTGTGCTGGTCCTCAGTTACAGCGGTGGCAGGCAGGTTCCTGACAGGTACCTGAAATGTGTGTGATAGATGGGAGCGGAGGAAAAGAAGACACTAGCAACAACATTACTATTTTTCAGCTCTCTAGAGATAGTAAAAACTCATCTCTCCCTCTGTCTGTTGTGGCTTCTGCTCCTTTAGTGTGGAGTGATACAGGAAGTGCATAAGTTAGCAGATGTTGATAACTGGGAAAAAATAGTTTTAAACAGTAATTTCAGCAAACACATTGTCCATGTGCACTATTTGCACTACTATGTTTAGGTTATTTTCCTCTGCTGTTTAACTTGTTCATACTTCTGTTTAAATTGTTCATATTTCTATTTTTTTATATTCCTTGTTCATAGTGTTTATATTGCTTACTGCTATTTATCATCTGTGTATACTGTATATTTCTCCTAAATTTGCACATTGACCTACATCTATGCACATTTTATACACCTATGCACACGTTTTTTTTGCACATTGTTTGTTGCACACTGTTGCACCTAGATCTCTAGTGTGTTGTACTTCGATCTTATTCTTTATTTTTTTATTCATTTAGCTGTAAGCTGTGGATACTGCTGAAAAACTGAGAATTTCCTTCGGGATGAATAAAGTATCTATCTATCTATCTATCTATCTATCTATTTAGTTGTCTGTCAATTTTAGTTTCAGAAAGCGACAGTTGTAAAGTGATGTTAAACCTTTGAAAAATTCTGCTACATGTCATCAATCTCAAACATTTTAAGTTTGACCATGTTAACAATTTGTTTATTTAACAATATGAGTGAATTAAGGTAGTTATTTTTCAGAATGTTAGCTGGGGGGAAGTCCAGCTCAATGGCAGGAGGCTATCAGTTAGCATTTAGAGCATCCAGCCAGTATCCAGCACTCAGTAACAATGAGAGGAAGCTAGCACCACTACTGTCCTACAGAACAGGTATACATAAAAAAAAAAAACATTTTTCAAAATGAGTGAACTGCCCCTTTAAGAGCACTTGAACTAATTGCTGAATATAAGCTAAGCTCCATTTGCAACATCCATCTCCTTACAGGAGCCTTGTCATTTGGTCTTGTAGTTCAGTTCTACATTTATTCATTACCTAATAAACTTTATTGTTTGTTCAGAATACATTCTCCCTCTTAATGAGCCCCGCTGCAGTTCTCTTGTTAGAAGAAAACTCACATATCCAGATGACTTGGCATGGTTATGTGGATTTTGAATGGCGTGACTCTGTGAAACACATTGAGCCGCCATAGGAAACGCTGCAGAGCTCCACTTAGAAAATACTGTCTGCAAACGGGAGCGCACAAAGGAAATAACACCTTTTTTTCCTTTTTCTTTTGCACAATACTGAGCAGATTTATGCCTCGTGAGTTGTTGTTTGTGCAGCTTTAACAAAACCTGTTTCTTTGCAACATCTAGAATAATGCTCGCCGATGAAGTTCAATAACTTTTCATCTGCTTTGCTTGTGTGCTTGCTAGATAAGATGTTCTGTTCAATTACACTAAATCCATTTTGATTGAGCTGCCAACATTTCACAATAGTATTGAATGGCGGACCGCAGTGGAGGGATAGATACGGCTTTGAGCGCGCGCGGCTTTGTGCCTCTGTATTATTCTGTTGACTAGGTGGCAAAAGATGGCAGCTGTCACCTTTGATTTCTGGGGTTTATTCTAAACACTCCATTCTTTGCCTCCGTCACTGTGAGCAAGGTGGTGTTATAAAGCCAAGTGCTCTCTCTTTAATCAATGGATCACACATTAAAAAGTCTGTGCCTAAATGTTAACTTTAGTGTATTGATTTACACATAAAACCCTCTCAGCAGTGGAAAAACAAAATACAATGAAATGAGAGTGTGCGCTTGTTTGTGTGTGTGTGTGTGTGTGTGTGTGTGTGTGCTCATTTGACCCCTGCGTCCTCCACATATGTCAGGGTGTTGGATTTTTCTGTTTGTGAGCACTGCCTGCCTCATCAAGCAAGTCAAACAACAAATGCACGTGTGCACAGCCCGGAACGTTCCCAACATATTCGGATATCTCCCCGCATGACATATGAGTAAGACATATGACATTATCAGGTGCTTTGAGGCACTGATATTTCTTTTAGCCGGGGAGGCGTTTGCGCACAAGTTGTGTGCCGTGCAAGGTTAAGCAACAGCAGCCCCTGGAGGGGACTTTCCTCCTCAGCCTCTCTCTGTTAGTCATTCCATCCTGTCTCCACTGATCTGGTTTGTTTTGCTACAAAAAAAAAAAAAGAAAGAAAGAAAAAAAAAAACTTCATGATTAAAAAAAAGACTTGGTGAGTGTTGTTTCTTTCATATCTTATCTGGGGGGAAAAACAACCAGTAAAACTGAGAGAAATGAGGGAGAGAGGAGGCTAGGCAATGAATAATAATCAAAAAGAAACATGAGAAAGCATAGATGTTTGAGTAACCTCAGGTTCACTTTAGTTCAGTTTACTTTCAGGCTTTTTTTTTTTTTTTCAGAAGCATAACGGGGCGCAAACTAATTAGCGCTGATCAGAACTATGTATCTTAGAAGTGTTCAGCCACTAAATCACCGCAGGGTAACCTCGCATAGTTCCCAGCAGAACATCCATTAGGATGAAGCTGCCGTGCAACCAAAATAAGTTCCAGGAGGTGTGAAGAGTTATTGGCCCCTCGCTGTGCCTGTTCACAATGGGGCTCTCGTGGCGCCGATGACTCAGCACTTTGACAAGAAAAGTTGTGTCAGAAACAGATGATGAAAGGTATCAGGACGCCCGTGCGCGTAGGAGGTCAACCCGCGAAAGACCGGCGCAGGAGACAGAAGGAAAAAAAAAAAGGCACTGTATAAAGTACATTAGGGTGAATGTGGCTTTCTAGGTTCGCTAACATATATCTTCCCTCGTGCGAGCCTTTGATATTCAAACTCAATGGGGATTTGGAGCCACTGAGCATCACTGAGATAAGGCATTCTTAAACCTTTTCAGCCCGTGGCCTAAATGAGATACTTATTAGACATTAAGCTTCTCATTTTGGCCTTGGGCTTAAAAAGTCGAGGAATAGATTATATTCCCTTTGCCCCGGGACTCATGGAAACATACTTTATTAAGGCTTTCTTCATGTGGGCGCCTTCCAAAAATAGAGCAGTGACCCCTTTTTTCGGTCTCGACCCGCAGTTTAGGACTCGCTGATTGAAAGTGACTGCCGTACATGGTGCCTTGTCTGTTCCTGTCCACGACACCCACTGTACCACCTTGTCGCCCACAGGGACCCTCTGCACTGTCTAGCTCCTCTCGTCCTCGTCTCGCCCGGCAGCCACTAATGGAGACACAACTCCATCTCCATCCTAGAGTGCGCGCGCACCCACACACACATACACAGGCAGATACACACACATACACAAAGCAGGCAAAGTGAAAAGCAGTGAATATCAGCGTTCTGATAAGGGCAGCTTGCTCGACAGCAGAGCCGACTGGTACAACTGAAGGGTCCAATGCCTTGAAGGGAAACACATGCCGCCGCTCGAGGCAAAATGCTGAGTTCACATGTGAGCACAGCGGCAGCGGCATCGCAGGTGGCTGCTCCAGTCTGGACACATCAGGGTCACGGTACAATCTGAAACCTTTCCCAAAGTGACTGATCCCGGTTGGCTGGACCGTCTTGAACAGCACGCAGAATCCGCTCAAAAACATTCACGGCCAGGGACAGAGGGACTCTCCTTCCAGCTAACCAGCGTCAAACGAAAGGGTTTAAAGGGACGTGTCATTTTTCATTAAAATGCTTTCTATTGTCACCACTGGCTGTAGAAGTCATGATGAAACTGAGAATCTGAAATCTTTTCTGTGCATAGAAAGGCTGTATTTTCCAGACTCGGCAGTTTTGCTGGGAATTTAAAGTCCCCATGAAATGACATCACATGACTTCTACTTCCTGTAAAACAGAGCATCTTAAACAGTGATATCATCCTGCGATAGTGGGTGTAAATTCAAATGTCAACCAATAAAACTTTCACTTTAAACATCTCTCATCTATGGAGCCCCAAAGGGTCATGGCGAGATTTTTTTTTTTTTTTTTTTCTCTTTTGCATTACCTCACAATAACTTGCATTTCCTCGCAATATGTTTTGGGTTCTCTTGCAGTAAATTTTGCATTCTCTTGTAATACTTCTGTGTTACCTCACAATACTTTTCTACGTCCATTCTGTTCCCTCTGAGGCGTATGTCTATTTCCACTTAGCTGCTCCCAGCACACAGGTCCATAACTGTGCCTCTTGAGCAGGAGTACTGTACCAGCAGAATTAATGTCCAGTTCAAAGTTAAATTCAATGGGCTGATCCATACTGGGGTGCCATGCCGCTGCACTGGGAGCAGCTGTGCAGAAATAGACTTGGCTCAGAAGGAACGGAAGTAGAGAAGTACTGTGGAGGAACACACAACTGTCATGAGAGAATGCAAAATTTATTGTGAGAGAACCCAAAACATATTACAAAAAAAAAAAAAAAAAAAAACTAACCATAACCCTTTGAGGGACTCCATGTATCCTTTAAATTAAATGTTTTTTGTTTTTTTTTTTCACTCCCAAACTAATATCCTATTGGGTCAGGGCTTGGTCTATCCTATTGGCTGAAACAGTTGTACCTGAAAAGGTCATTCATGAAGGTGCATGGGCCTTAATTGGGTCACGTGTGCAAGAGAGAGCTGGAACAAAATCGCACAGGACAGGGGGGCCTTGAGGACCGGTTTTGGAACCACTGGTCTGGAGGAACCCCTAACCCTGCTGGAGTATATTACTGTAGAAAATGCAGGCCCTGAAAGATTTTATAATGACTTTGAAGAGCTCTCACATCTTGATGGATGATGAAAATAGCACTCAAGATTTATACTAAATCAAATCCCCATTTTTAACTGGGTTCACCATCCCTTTAAAGCTGTGCTAAGCAACCTGACACACTGGCAGCTCCAAATGTCAGAGAGAGGTATCTGTTTAAAATCTGTCTGAACTCCCACCACCTAGAAATCCTGGAACATGACAACAGTGAACTGTGAACAACAAACTCTTGTCTACCAACCTGTCTGTGAGGCTTTGTACCAAAACGTACCAG
The DNA here is from genome assembly GCF_902150065.1 of Myripristis murdjan. Classification (NCBI taxonomy): domain Eukaryota; kingdom Metazoa; phylum Chordata; class Actinopteri; order Holocentriformes; family Holocentridae; genus Myripristis; species Myripristis murdjan. Next base: position 1,980,503 of record NC_043981.1, on the reverse strand, counting down.
AGAGGTGAGAGAAGAACAGATCCAGTGGCGGCGAGTCCAGCCTGCTCCCTGCTGTTTAGGAGACATTTTTGAATTTCTTCTCTGATTTTGGAACACAAGATTTTTCCTCAGTGACCAGCAACAATTTCATCTGATCAAATCGCGTAAATTGATGTTGTCTCCATCATGATTGAATGTGATTAGACAGGAGCATTTGTAATGTAAAAACCTGAGGAATCCAGCTTTAAAGGACCATGCCAGTGATTTTGCATGTTTAAGGTGACAGCTACAAAATGCATACTTCACATTTCTGCTAAGCAGCCACTGGACTCCATTCATTCCACTATGAAAATGAACTTTAAAAGATTTCACCCCAGTATTCCATCACCATAATAAAGTCATCCACGTTAGTTTTCTTAAAAGCAGCAGCACTGTTGTGATTTGATGACTTTATACTGGATGGAATGAAATGGTCTCTCTGATGAAAAATCGCCCCTGGGAAAATGTTTGTTTTAAACAGCCAGTTATCAGTTCTGTGGTTTATGAATGCTGAGACTTTGTTAGTCGCAGAAGCAGAACATTATAATGTGGCTGGTTTAACTAAAAGTTGAGATTTGGTTATATTTTGTGAAATCTTTAGTATGCCTGCATGATTTGCAAAATAGCTTTTGTAATGTAAAATGAGGGTAAATTGAAAGAAATGTGCCCAACATTCAAAATCACTGGAATGGTCCTTTAAAGGTGCTGTGTGCAGCATTTAAAGTCGCAGTTGAATTTGAGAGCATTTAGCGTCCTTCATTTGTTGAAAAATGATTTTGGGGGCGGCGCTTAACAGTCTTCACAGAGAGTTTTTTTTTCAAAAGTGAAAAGTGGGTCAGGGTGAGAGAGAGGCACTTTTATTTGATGGGGCGGCTGTGTTTGTTCAAAAATGCAATGCTTTTATTGACTAAAAATTTTGTTCACACCTACTAAGATCTTCACAACGGCACTTTTGAAGATGCACTGTGTTCCAGGATGAAAAAATAATTGAATTTTGTTAGGAAAAACCAAAAAAAAAAAAAAAAATCAAAAATTAGTAAATTCTTTAAGCCCACTTTTCCCATAAACAAGTGGAGCCAGAGCGAGCCAGAGGAGTTTTAACAAGTGAACTAAGGAGCTGGGGTTGAAACTATGCAGTGAGAATAGTAGAACTATCCAGAACAAAGCAATGCATTACTTGCAAAGTGAAACCACCTCATCTTGCAGTGCATTAAGTGTAAATTGCAATGTCGAGGTAACTAAAGGCCGCCAGTCTTCTCAGTGATGATTTTGTTTGCTTATGGTAATTATACGTATGTCTCAAAATTAATGTGGTAGTGATTTATTGATGCTGAAGTGCTGTGTGTGGCACTTTTTTAAAGATCTGCTAAATGTACTGTACATATTCTGAAAATGAATTCCACTTATTGAATTGGAGGAGTCTTGGCATGGCTTCAAAGATCTCCATCTAGTCCAGTCCAAGAAGTCAGTACTGACATCATCAGCAGGAATTCTCCCTCCAATTTCTCGTTCCTCTCAGCTAAAAGGCTCAGGAAATTATCCATCTCTTCACTGCGTATGAGGGGAAGTGATATGCAAATCTCCTAGCACTAATGTGTGCTGTGGCCGGGCATTACCGGGGCTTGATTTTCACATTTCTTCAAACTCCCCCATCTCAGAGACGCTGTGCGTCTGACCATCCAAATGACGGGCAAGTGGCAATTCTCACTTATTTCTGGGCCCCTGAACCACCCAGCGGACCATGAAATGAGTTCATTTCATCATACCAAGATGCAAATGGATGGTGCTACAATAATATCACACCCTGTCATAATCAGTTATGCATTTTGAAAGGGGAGGAAATGTGTCATTTTCTGTCAGTTTTTCGGTATTGTCTCCCTGTTGAAAGGACGATGACTGAGGACGTAATACATGAAAAGGTTCGGGAGCATAAACACGCATTGTACCCAGTTCTTTCTCAGTGACTTTACAAGGGGTTTCACGTTGCTGTAAAAGACACTTGTGCAGTAGCTTCACAGCACTTGTTACACTTATTTTCTCATTTTTTAGCTTCCATATCATGAGCCCACAGAGCCCCTCTTCTGTCATTTCATCTGCATAAAACCCCAGTGATCCTCCTATCAGGGAGCCCATCATTTCAAAGGCGGGTAGTGATCACTAGCCTATTAATCTGCAGATAAATGCTTGCATGTTTCCATATGCCAACAAAGGAGCTATCCATTACTAGGGAATGACTATATGGTCTGCAAGGACAATGGGGGCTGTTTACACCACTTCAGATCTCAGATATTGATTTCTTTTTTAAAACTCCTCTGCTGTCAAGGTACACTTTAGATTAATGGAGAAACAACAAGGTAATGATAAGAGCATGGTATACTTTGTAACACTATAGCAACTTATAGGAGTAACTACACATAATGAAATCTAAAAAAAAAAAAGAAAAAAAAAAAGAAAAAACAATAAAACAATAAAACTCCTACTAATGTAATACAGTGCTGGATTTAAGATAAAATAGCCTTATGTTATCAGTTGTGTTTCATCTTAATTTATAGTCAGTTGTGTCAGTTTTTATAGTCAGTTTGTTTGTTTTTTCTTTTTTTAATGTGTTATAATTGGCCTTATAGCTCAATGTCTTTTATATTATTCAGTGTATCTTAGAACTCAGTGTCCTTTGAATTATCCAATGCATCATATAGTTCATAGAACAGCTTGTCCACTTGGAGCTGGCTCAGCATAACAGAGAACAGATAAAAAAGGAGCCAGATGTAACTTCTCTATCTTGTTAGTTAGATACACACACAGTCAGCATCCACACACATAGCATCACACATTCTAGAAACAAGGCGTGGACAGTGGTTGGCCTGTCCATGTCCGGGTAACTGGCCAATTATACTCAGTTGCGTGTAAGTCCAACCTATGTACGGGGCAGGCCCAGCCCAAGAACATAAATGTGTATCATTTCCTAATATCGGGGCTCATTCTGACTGAGATGCTGCGAGAGCTCTGTCACTCTGAGCCCAGCGCTTTCTTACTTAATATGTGACCATAAATATTTCATCTGAGAACTGAAGATTTACTCCAGTTTGTTCTTGGGCTTTCAACAAAAGAATCAGGTGCTAATAAAGTCAGTTGAGTCTAAACGGCTTTCACTTCTATACAATTTTATATAGTCTACTCATAAACTTCTATGACTTAAAGGCAGAATGAACTGCTTTTGAACTCTTTTTGGTTTTGTATGTTTATTTGTTTTTCAGATATGCACATCACTGAACAACAGAATAAACAGCATCTTTTTGCTTGTTTTTAAATTTAATCAAGCAGAGTTTTATTCAGGATATATTACAAAACCTGTATGGAAGAATTAGAAAATAGAAGAGACTAGAAAGGATTCCACACCCTCTCTTGTCTTAACCTGTGAAACACTGAGAAAAATCCCATGAGAGTGTACCAGCAGTGTCACTGGAAAGGAGAACTGATCAAAAACTGCTTTAATTCATCATAGCTGTGAAATTTACCCTCTCCTTGATGGGTTCAGAAAGTTCTACAGGCCTTGGGTTCATTAAAGTTTTTCAAAGTGAATTTGATCAACTGAAAAGTGCACAGCTGTCAAGCTAAAAAAACAAGGCTGTTTTTCTTAGTTTCTGAAAAGTTGACATTTTGGAGATAAGTGGTTTTCACTGGACAGATATAGATGATATGATCAACTCTACACACAAGCTTTGGCAAAGGGCACAAGTCAATAAGAAAATAATACGATTTTTAATTTGTGATCAAAGACAAATTGTGGGCAAAGAAAGCCGCAGAGCTTTTCATGATCCTCACCTAAGGTAAATTATAAACATTCTGTACTTCAAAGTGCATAAATTAGTAAAAACAATAAGAGACTTCAAGAAAAGTCAACAGAGTAATTCAAACTTATAGTAGCATCGACTGACTGTCATTTAGAAAAATGAGAGCAAAGATATCATGCAAGCAAGAGCAGGAAGACAAATAGTAGCAAGGTCAGAGGTTCTCAGACTTTTTCATGTTCTGCACCCCCAGGTTTTTCAAAAAGTCTTAGAGCCCCATTTGAATGGATTTTGCCCTTTGTGTTAGGGAACAGCCTGTTTGCTACAATGCATGCTACGTGGTATTCAGGGAGTTTGAGGTTACATCTTGACCAGTAAAACATTCTACGCATTAAATCCATATTACAAATGACATAACAAAGGTTTGGTTCAAACATACATTTATTAATCCAATAGACGTTCAAACACATTATGGCAATCTATCTACAAACACACACACTTACCATATCTGCTTACTTGGTCTGACAGGCAGGGTTGCCAGGTCTGTGAGACAAAAGCAGCCAAACAGCAACTCAAAACCAGCCCAAAACCCGCCCAACCTGGTATAAAAAGGGCCCAAAAATCAGCCCAATACCAGAACTCAAAATATGCCCATAAAAATCCATATATGTTGCTTTTAAAGTCCAACAGCGTTGCTATAATTGGAAAATGCACTATAATATCTATAAAATAACACCATAAACATTAAGAGCAATTTCCCGAAACAGTTCTTTCACCTATTTAATTTACAGTATATCAGAACTTAAAATATAATATGGGATACCTTACTTCAGCTGACAGGCACTGGGCGCGAGTGGTGCTGATGATGTGATTGGTCATTGGCATATTATTTGTCTGTGGAGCAGGTGACATATGTGGATAGTTTATATGCTGATCTGGCCCGGAGTCAGTTTGACAGGATTTGGGTATAAATATCGGTCATTCAAAATATGAATCTTTATTCATGTCTGCCCAAGCCCAATCCGCTGGCAAAATTTGTTACCCACGGCAACACTTAAAAAGTAGCCCAATTTGGCGGAAAAAACGCGGACTTGGCAACCCTGCTGACAGGCAAGAGCATAGGGCAAGAGAGTGAGCTTCTTCTTCTTCTTCAATGGGTTTTATTGGCGGTTGGCAACTGACTTGAAGGCGCATTACCGCCACCTACTGGACTGGAGTGTGAGACAGTAGAATAGCAGACAAAATAATATATATATATAAAAAACAAGGAAACTAAATCCTCTCCATCAGTCTTGTAACTTTGAGATATGTAATGAGATGACCGAATATCTTTGATTCTATCCCAAGTAGATTCTCTGTATTCAGGCATATGTTGGCTTTCCTTGCTGCTGTTCCCAGTGCCCCCCTTTCCTCCTCATATGCTCTACACTCCAACAATACATGCTGGACCGATTCAGACCTACCGCAGTGACCACATTTACCATCGGGGTGTTTACCTATTCTATGAAGTGTGTCATTTAGTCCTGTGTGACCTATCCTAAGACGTGTGATGATTGCCTCTTCCCTCCGGCTCCTGCCCATCCTTCTTCCCAACCCAACCTGTTTCTGTATATTATAAAGGTGTCTTCCTGTGTCTTGGATGTCCCAGTATTCTTGCCACACTTTTTCCACACATTTCTTAATTACTGATTTCCCCTCTGCCCTACTTAAAGGAATTTCCATATTGACTGTTTGTGATTTAAGTGACTGCTTGGCCAGAATATCCACATCTTCATTTCCTTCTAATCCTACATGAGCAGGAACCCAAATAAAGCAGACCTCCAGACCCCTCCTGTGCATTCTGTAAAGTAGATTGTGTGTTTCAAAAATGAGATCTTGCCTACATGATTTCAGGGTTTTGATACTTGTAAGTGCTGCCCAGCTATTTGATGCTATTAGTATGTTTTTATGGTTATTTCCTTCAACCCATTCCAATGCCAATATAATAGCTGAAAGCTCAACTGTATATACTGATAAATAGTCTGTGGTTCTTTTCTTGATATGTATTTTGTAGTGTGGGATGAAGACTACAGCTCCTGTACGTCCAGTATCAGGGTCTTTTGACCCATCATTGAAAGCCATTATTTTGTCTGGGAAGTGCTGTTCCAGATATCTCTTAGCTACCCTCCCAGCCCATACCTGCTTGCTCCTTTTCTTCAGTTGTTACGGGCTCTGTCCCAATTCAAAGGCTGTATTCTACCTAGGTCGTATTTGTAGGCTGCTTACGTCACGGCGGCGCGACAAGTGCTGTCCCAATTCAATTTCACCGCGCGGGGTCCTGCAAATGCAGCCGTTCTTTAAGACTGTTTGCTTGAGATTAAGCATTGTATGTAAGTTTGTTGATTTTCCTTTTTCTATTTTTGGGCATTATTTGACATCTTTTTGAAATATCTTGCAAGAAGAAAATAAAGGGTTTTTTTGCAATTGCCATCCTTTGTCATCTCTGTAGCCCTCATCCAGAACGAACTCTTTTACACTCATTTCACCGAGGAGATCCTGGAAGCCCCACAAGGACCCCTGGGGGTCCTCGGACCCTGCTCTGAAACGCGGTGAGCAGGGCTACCAAACGCTCGGTCATTATTCTGTCATCTGCCTCAACAGAGGAAACAAAGGCACAACTTGGCCATTAACATGCATGTTTGATGAGCTGCCTCCAAGTGCTGCACACAGAGCAAGCCGTGGCTTAGCAGAAGATTGGCTTTTTATTTGTCTTTGTTCTTAATGCGTCTCTTGCTCGGGCTGTTTAGCATGGAGTCGCATTAAGTGGACAGTGTTGGATCGTGAATCGCTGTATGCGTGTATTTTGACAGATACTGTGGTTCTTTTATTTTTCATTGTGGTAGCATGAATAAATGCGATAGTTGTTTTGGTAGTGCTTTAGTGAAAAACACTTTCTGATTCGGCTCAAGTCCAGTGAAACGGGACAGATGCACTTAGTGGTAGAGTCCCAAAGCTATCTGTAGGTAGTGTAGCTCACAGTGAACAAGCTTTCTCAATTATCCTCTGTGGGGCTCTGTGCGCTGAATGAGCAGTAAATTGACAATCATACTTCTCCGAGAAATGTCAGACACAAGTTATTAGTCTGCCAGCCTATAAATAGAAGATGGCACATTTTCATGGCCTGCATTATCATTTGACAACAGATGCACTGGGGAGAGAGAAAACGCACTGAAACCATCTATTTAGTAGCGCGGAATAAAATTCTATTTTTTTTTTATCATTAAACAAGGGGGAAGTTATTGTATTGAAATATGTGTGGCCATATTACATAGCGCTAAACAGCTCGGTTCCACAGTGATGAATTTCAAGCACCCAGAGGTCATGATAAGGCCAGTAACAATGGATGTATAGATATGCATGGAAAAACTGTGGGGGTGAGAAATAATTGCGCGCTCATTAAGGCTCCCTTGTTTTCGGCATTTTCATCTCCAGAATTAAGGGAGGACTAGACTCCAGTAAAAACTAGGACAGATTCACCAGCGCTGTGATAGCCCGCTCTGCTGCTGCCAGTCTGTTTCCTGACTTTGAGCAGAAGTGTCTTGAAACCAGAAACAGCTTGGCACCGACATTATTGTGGCAATTGTGGAAGAAAATCACCCCCTCAGCCTCGCATTAGGTGATAGGTTAGCAGTATTGTGTACCAGACCATGCGGGGAAACTGTCACACACACACGGGTCGGCCTTTTGGAAACATGCTGGTGAAAGCTGCAATCCTGTGAAACGTTTCATCGAAACATTTCATTCATTTTGGAACGCGACAAATTCGGGTCGCTCCAAGCTGAACGTATCTTATCTTTAGCCACGCCTCGCATTATGGCAGTGCAAAAATAGCCCTTGAGACAGGCTCTATCTAGGCAGAGCTCGTGGACAAGGTGATAAAGCTCTCAGTGCTCTGTTGTGCCATGAGGACATTGTGTACCTGCATCCTCGGTTACAGAATGGACTCCTCGTCCTCTGTTTTTATTTATTTTTATTATTTCCAGGTATATTATTTCCTTTGTCATGTCAGGTTGGCACCCTCAGGCTAATTGGATTTCTTGGAGGCTGTTGTTGAGTCACATAGCAACCACAATAAAGTAACGCTCCTTGTGCCCTTTGACCTCAGGCCGCCTTTGTTACCAGGGACATTCACAGCCGAGCCTTGTGGGTGGCTAGGGAAAAAAAAAAAAAAAAAACATAGTCTTGTCATAGAAACCTTGCACACTGAGTCAGATGCATTTTTATTATTATTATTATTATTACTATTTGTTTTTTTGAAATTCGCCAGACAAAAAGAAAACATTGGCTCTATCCAATCCTAAGAAGGCATCAAGATGAGTGAGGAGGTTGATAGGCAAGCAAAACTGTGCCAAATGCTCACCGGGTGATCACCACAGTCTCAATGGGTTCATTTCAGTTTCTATGATGATCAATGATCTGGATGGGCAAATCGTCAGGGCACAACCCCATACAGACCAGATCCTGGTCAGCAGCTGTCCTGTGATCAGTCTGTTCATCACACCTTCCTGCAGTGCTGTTGTTGTTGCAGAAGTTGAGCCTCATCTGGTAACTGCATGTTCTATAAGCGGCTTTGTCAGAACCTTATTCCATAACTTTGTTAACAACAATACTGCTAATTAATATTGTACGACTGTATTGGCTGACAACATCTAATTAGTTAATATTAACATTAGCTTGAGATAGGCTATGAATTAGCTCCCAGTCTTTTTCTAATAACTTTAGCAGTATACTGATGATTTTAATTAATGTCATGCATTAACGCTTACTCTTTTGTTGTTGCTGTGAGCTACGCACACCAAGAGAGATCCACCTGCGAATGGCCAGGCGCTTGTTTTGTCACGATGGAAGTGTCAATAAAGTTATTCAATCGGTTCCTCAATGATGGCTGCCAACAGTTCCACTTGCAATAATAGAATTCCCTATACCAGTGGATTGTTTTTCTATAATATAACTCTGAGAATAAACTGAACATAAAATCTGCTTTGTCAAAATTTCATTTGCATTTTTATTGAACTTATAGTGCAGGCAAATTATTTTAGGAATGCATAACTGATTTTTTTTAAAAATCCCATGTACCCCCTGCAGTGCTCCAAGGTACCCCTAGGGGTCAAGTACCCCCATTTGAGAACCACTGCCTCATACAGTGCACTACTCTACTCAATTCAGTTTCTATGGCTGCAACTAGAAGTGCATTAGGGTGTACACCTCTGCCAGCACTATGCAGTTGTCAAGATACGCCAGTTCCACATGTTGGATAGTCACTAAGTTACTCACACCCACCATCACGCCCCCATTTGGCCAGTCGGTGTCAAAAGTGCATCAGCTCTTCTTTGCCCTATGGTTAATCTCTCCACAAAGTTTCATGCAAATCTGTGCTAAAACTTTGGAGATATCCTGTTTTTGCCACCAGACTAATTAATGTGAATTATGTTTTCTTGAACTATGTGTTATCAATGAAATGTATTTTTTGGTGTTTTAATTTGAATTTTTATGAATGTAACTAGTATGTGCGAACTGAAATGTTTTGAGTTGGTGAGCAAACAGATACAGATTTACAGTTTGTACAATAAGCTCACACTGATTGGTTAGTGGGCCCGGGTTCAACTGCTGCTCAGTTTTTAAAAAACACCAACATTCAGAGCCACTGATCACATTAAAAATTCACAACATGTTATTCAGTTGTCAGGTGGCACAAATCTTCCTTTTGTGATTTTCCTGTTCTCCAGAACCCCTCTCTGGCTTTTACAAATAAACAGCAGAGAGCATGGGGTAAATGTCAAATCATTAGCGAGTGTTCAGTGCAGCAGCAGCAGACTCAGGAGTGCTCTCTAATCCCCAAAGCCAGAGGAACGCCTAACAGGACGCTCCCAGACACACTGCAGTCCTCGGGTGTAGCCAGCAATTCAAATGTGAGGGAGATGGAGTGTTACGGAGTAGGCCATTTTTTTCATATATAGACTTAACATTAGTGTTGTAGTCAAGACCGCACCAACCGAGACTAGAGAGTACCGAGACCAAGACAAGACCAAGACAAGACCAAGATATTTGGAGGTCGAGACCGAGACGAGACCAAGACCATATATATTAATGAAAAATCCTAACAAAAAAGAACAAAATGGCAGGTATCTCTTTTAAACGAAGTTTGCTTTTAAACAAATGCAACAGAATCAAAAACAAAATGCTGTTGTTTTCTATCCAGCACAATGAAACAAATCTCAAATCTAAGGAAAGTTGTTGTTTGACTTCTTGTAAAAAGTACGCCATCATACTTTTTAAAACTGCATTGACCTGACGAGCAATGATAAATATGTCATTTCATGAAGAAAGATTAAAAGAAAAAGGAATAAGGCCTAGATTAAATGAACTAAGTGTAAAAAAAAAAAAAAAAAAAACATTTCAGCAAGGTTTCTTGAACATGGGTCTTTAACTTAACCAATTTGAGAACATTTTGCATTTTGGTGCTTTGACAGCTATATTTTGACTCATTTCAAGTAACTAAGGCTTTTTTTTATTATTATTATTTTTTTTTATATATATATATCTTGAAACAAGATGTTAATCTGGATTTGTCCTGGGTCCTGCCATGATTAAATTAGCTGCTCTTAACATTTCCTGTGTTTTATTTAGTTCATAATTCAGTGTTGCTGTGTGTGTGACAGACGCATATGGGGCATGAAAATGTGCAAACTGCACAACATTTCATTGTCAATTTAAGGACGATTCTGTATTTTACGGGACAGGTGGCAACAATATGCATGGCCATGAAGAACTTATGCAACAGCAGAGAAACCCAGCCAGAGTTTGCTGACATTTTTCTCGGGGACGCCAAACATAACCCTGGGAAGGCAGCAGCTGCCCTTTTCTTTTCTCTCTTATCAAAGTAGTGAGAGCCTGGTCTCGACCGGTCTTGATCAAAAATCCTGAGTCCGCCCAGTCCGAGACCGAGACAAGACCAAGTGAAAAAGCCTTCGATTCTGAGACGAGACCGAGACCCAAAAAAAGTGGTCTTGAGACAGGTCTTGAGACCGAGACCGATCTCGAGTACTACAACACTACTTAACATTAAAGATCACCTTAAAATCATCACAAATTAATAGCAAGAAGATAATTGTCTTGTAATGTAATTTTAAATATATATTTATGTAACCGGTCAAGATACTAAACTGTGTTGTGTGAAGACAAGTCTCAGACTAACACACATAAATTTCCCCCAACTACAAGGCCGCTTACCTCTCCCATGGAGGTCAACAACAAAAGGGAAGGTAAGGGCGCGAAAACACAAGATTTGGGGGGCGGTGTCACACAATATAAGAACTTCGGGGTACAGGCTCAAATTTATTTTCCTGTTCCTATGTACTGACTCGGAGGCCCAATCTTTCAGGTATTAAAGAAAATAAATTCAAATAAAATAAATTTAAAAGGCATACAGATTTTGTGTAATTATAACAATAACAATAACAATAACTACTGTACATAGTATTTTATACACACACATATTCAGGGGCGCCGCCAGGAATTTTGGGCCCCATGGAAAAAATCTATCTATTTACTCAATGATGATTTAATAATTTTATATTAGTTTTTACCTATTTTTTGGGGCCCCTGTCAGGCAAGGGCCCTTAGAATTGTCCTAACTTTTCCCCCATATACGGCGCCCCTGCACATATTTATGCTGCACAATTGACCCTGTTACATTTACACTAATGAAATATAAATTTTTTTTTTTTTTTTTCTAGTTCTAATTTTGCTTTTTTTGATACTTTCCTGGAACACTTTTTTTTTTTTGGTTGTTGTTATTTAACTTTCTGATCATTTTCTTGTAATGTTCTTTTTTTTTTGTAGTTCCTAGCTAATTTTGTTCTTGCTCATCACCTTTGTCCCTTGTTTCTGAGAGGAAAAGGGAATTTGCTTACGTTTCAAAGGACTAAATACTTGTGAAAGGCATCTGAGTGAAAGACAAATACAATAGAGATGAAGCGGTACACCTGACCTCCCAGAGTGGGTGAGGTATTTAGTAAATGGAGTTTGTAGGTGGAATAAAGTGAAGGAGACAGGGGACAGGGGACACTGCCCCCACCCCACCACACACACACACACACACACACACACTCACACTATTACCCAACATTATCCCCCTGCAGCAACACTTACTACTCACATAGTTTATATCTGCATCATGCTAATTTTGTTATACTTCAGTCTTATGCTATGCCACTTTATCCCACTCATTTTATTGCTATTACTGCTGTTGTGACCACAGTGTATGAGTTTGTTTGAATTTAGTTTGAATGTTATTATTGAACATCTTCATAATGGAGAAAAAGAAAAAAAAAATGTGACGGGCACACAGCTAGGCGTGATGTTTGCTACCCGTGAAGGCCTCCTTGAGGAATCATTTCAAATACCTAATTATACTAACACTATTATTACTACAAGATGCAATTTTATTGAACGAATAGGCCAGTGTAGCTTGATATAATTAGAAAACACTGAATACACGCTTTATTTTTCTTTTCTTTTTTTTATTTTGAACAGAGACAGGGGCAGTGAATTTCCCCTTTGCTTTTTAATTTAAGATGACCTTAAATGTGCAGGCTATGGGCTTTTTGCACAGCCTGGCTCTGACTCTTCATACTGTTTTGTCTTGTACAGTATTGTCTGGCTCACACTGTTTTGTTTCTCACTCTTCTCTTGGGTGGAATGTCCTGTGACCTCCACATAATCTTTTTTTTCTGTCTTCTATAAGGTGAAATGCCAAGAAGGATGAACTCAATTACATTTTTACATAGAGAGATGTACAGCATGCACTGTGGCTGTCAGCTTTTCTGTGCGACCTCTTTGTAGCCACTCTCATTGTTGAGAGACTGAACAAAAAAACACAATGCTCACTTGGAGTGCAGAACAAGATTGAATCCATGAACTTATCAAGCAGGGCTGAGGCATCAGCGGGCCTGCGGGATGTTGCAGAGTGTCTTGTTAATGATGACTGAAAAAGCTTTTACCAACATGATCATATACAGTGGACAGCAAAGGTGTGAGGGCTACACTGATGGAAATCTGATCCCTAGCTTTACTTCAGTGTGCATTTTGTCTAAAACATCCTAGAGAAAAAATCCAGACAAACATCTGCAGTACTTTTACCAACACTACTGAAAATCATATATAGAGGACTATGGTAACATCATGGTAATTACTAAGTACATTCTGAATAATTTTGCCTTTCATATATAATTTATTAAATTATACATAATTTACTGTATGGTATAATTTATTAAGATAAAGTGACTAGCTAACATGCCACTGGAATAGATTAAGGCATTGTGTCATTAAAGAGGTCGCTTCCTGCTTCCTTGATACCTAGCTAGGAACCTTCCTAATGAGGTACCCGGGTTGAATGTAGGAAGCAGAGGAACAAATTGTTTCAGAAATTCTAGATATCGTTACACCAACAATGAGTGTTACCAAACTGCTTTTGCAAAACAGATTCAAAGAAACGTGAAACTAGAAATCCACTCCACTGACTGTGACACACAAATGCCAGTGAATACACTATATCTGCTATGCTTAGCACAAGTGCTTAAATATTAGCTAGCTTTGCTCTTGGCTGTGAAAAATAATCCATATACTTTTTATACACGCAGTGGATATTGCATTGTCACATGAAATATTCACCTAAACTATGCTGTTATGCTGTGTCTGACCAGAAGAAGTCATTTCAGCAGCTTTACAGAAACAATCGACTGTACTTAAGTGAATTACCGATTCATAATTGACATTTTTTACATGAAAGTCAATTAAATGTTACAAGTATTTTATGTTTTACAATCGGTTTCTCATTTTGATGTTTTTATTGGAGCACTAACAAATTTCACTTTTGATTGCAAGTTGGTGCAGGATAGAATAATCTCTTATAGGAACAACTGGCTAGGTTTCCTCCTACTCAAACCAAACAGCAAGCCTACAACAACTTGAAAATGTTGACCTACTGGGAAATGATACCTAAAGACCTGAGAGGTTATATTATAATAACTGTAGCAGCAATTTAACCATGACAATTTTTTCCTTGTTACAGATTTGGATGATACATTGGATGATACATAGACTTTTTCAATCCAAGACATGGGGTATGCCTTGCTATTTGGGGAGCGGCTGTCAACTGTAATGGACTGACTGAACTCACCTGGGGCTCTAGTTTCGCAGACCAGGCGAGGCGGGGGCGTAGCGCAGATGCGCTTCGCCAACTGGGTGTGGCCAGGCGGATTTTCCAAGTTTGGCACGCCGTTCTCGGTGGCGCAAGTACTCCGCCGTCCCTCCTACCGGCGCAAGGGAGGAGAGAAGGCGTGGAGTGGGTTTGACACAGCCGATTCACATTTAACCAATCAAATGAGCCCCTGTCCTCGCCTTTAAAATGCGCTGCGCGAAGGCGTAATGAAAGTTTACACAGCTGGAGGTCTATTGCCGCAGGCGGAGCGGAGCCCAGGAGACAGGCGCGGAGCGGAGACCGGCGAGCAGTGCGCACACGTCACCAAAACCTCACAGGCAGGCTTCCGGGATGTCAGGCACATGAACGATGCAATAAATACCGAAAAAAACACTATTCAATGCTACGATCACAATCAGCACATACATATATCTCCATATCAACTGTCCCGTCACAGCTGATGTCAGATCAAAGGAGATTGGCACCGTTTATGCTGATTGTGAGGTTTTGGTGATGTGCGCCAGCCAGCCAAACTTCCACTGCGCCGGCTCCGCTCCGCCTTGCGCGGAAAGTAGACGTAGTTTCAGGAGGCGAGCTTTTGGCGCACCTCGGCGAAGCCTTTTGGCACAAAACTGTCACTCCGCCAAGCCGAATCTGTCGGCACCTCCCCCCGCTGCGCCACCACTCCCATCTCCGCGCAAGTCCGTCTGCGAAACTTGGACACTGTCCGCCTCTCCCGCTTCGCCGGTCGAAACTAGCTCTGCGCGGGGTTCGCCTCACTGCGCCACCCCGCGCTGCGCCGGGAAACTAGAGCCCCTGGAGTTAATTATAGCTGCTGTCTGGGACAAAAGGCAGACCAGAGCACCTGTTCAGGCGCTCTGGGGAGTGATACTTGCTGGATGCCATGGGGTCAAGGCATGTCCCAGTCAAGACACAGTCATCTCACAGTGGGTGCCATTCCAGTTGTTTCCTGTAGGGAGCGAAGTGGGGAGCATTAAAGTGAGAACATTAAAGCTGGCTGTCACCACTTCCCAGCCAGGTGCAGTGTTCGGCCAGCCACAGCAAACTGCTCGTAGGCTACGTCCCTCAACTGCTTCTCCAGGGCATCAAACACCACTTCCAGCTTAGATTCTTTGTGAATTGTTAGTTTGTGAGTAATGGCACCAACAGACTGTGAGATTTCAGCAATCTACAATGATGACACCAACTGAATCTTATTGGCTACGATGCAAGTCAGTATACAAGAAAACATCATCAGCGTACGTCATTCATCTGCGCCGCTGAAGTGCTAAACAATGCAGCTAAGCAAGAATCGAGCCCTTGCAGCTTTGATATTAATGTATTGGGACAAAATCCATAGACGAGGAAGGGGAGCAGAATGTAATCCTGGTCATTTTCTTTGTTGGAATCCCAAACAATTTGTTTTGCTCATTTTACCTCCATCATTTGGTTTAGCATCAGTATTGTGTTGATCAGTGAATCATTTCCTATTCCTCTTCCTATTGGCTGCTTAGTGGATGTAGGTCATAGTAGCAGTCACATTGTGAGATGGTTGTCCTCAATTTCAGACACTGTCCACATTTTGTCTCAGCCTATCTTTGGTCATAAGACCATGACAACGACCATTGTTGTACCTCTCACACAGAGCGACATAGGATCACCATTTTAGAGTCATGACCAAATGTATTGGCACGTTTCCTCCACATTGGTCATCTTTTGTCTGAGATGGCCTGAAATCGCAGTGTATACATGGCTAAAGAATTTTAATAGTCTGTACTGGGTGACAGAAGTACTGGGTGGTGGAAATGGCTGGTGATAGAGAAAAGAGCTGTAGTGGAATTCCTCTTAATTGCACTGTCCAAGGGTGAAATAGAGGGCAAGTAGCAGCGAGTGCCCTTTGCAGTGGTAACCTACTGTGTGCATTAATGGGCCTGCCCTGCCATATTAAGTGTCTACCCAGGACTTGTTTTACATATTATATCACCTCTGGTTAATTTGGTGGGCTATGATACTTTGATATGGCATTGATATATGTTGATTCAGCTCATGAAAGCAGTGCACAAAACTGCTGTAACACCCAAACAAACTAATTTATGTGCATGGTCCATATAAAATCATCAAATATGTATATTGTTTAGATGAAACTTTAACTGTACCATTGGAGAAATTAGGTTGTTGTGGCAGAAACAACTAGGATCCAGAAAGCTTCTCTTCAGTTTCTGACAAAATTTATGTTATGTTATGCTGTCTGCCCTGTGATGCACCAGCAACCTGTCCAGGGTGCTCCAATGCCAAAGGGATTTTTGTGATCTTCTGAGTGGATTTGTGACAGTGTGATCTTTGAGGAAATTTGTTGATTGTCAACGTATGAATCCTGTGGAAGACCTTCTGTGTATACAAAAGTGAACAGATGTTTGTAATTTACCCACTGTAACCCCATTGGTTGGTGCCACCATGATGGATGGTGTATAACATAGTGTTTTTAATGTCTGTATAACCTTGAACAAGGCTAAGACCAGCCAAAATGTATTGAAGTTTTTCTTTTGAACGCTCTTGTCTTCCAAGTATAGCTGAAATTCGTGTCTTTTATTTTTGTGAGTCACAAGATTAGAAAAACTAGCATGACCTGGATTTGCTGCAATGAGTCTGCTGAAAGGTGACTGGCCCCCCTTAGTGTCTCCATCCCATCTCCCCCAGTCAATCATTGACTCGCAATGCAGAAAATGCCTGGCAGCAACAAGACTGCTCCTGTGCAATGTGCAGGAAAACATCTTGGGTTCCTATCTATCTCCTATAATAGGGAATCGTTTGTTAATGAAGAGCATGGTGCTGCGTTCCTTAATGAGTCAATACAGGACGCGATTTGTTCTGTTATTTTGTGTCTTCACTGATGAAAGTGGGAATGCCACAATTATGAATAATAATGCAATCAGTTTCATTATAAAACATGACTATACAGCAAATTTGATGGCAAATCTAGCAGCAGCAGGCAGCTCTTTGCACCTCGGTGTGCTTGCTCACTCTGTGCGTGGTGGTGTGTGTGTCTGCACTGGCTGCTGTCAGGTGGTGGAGTTCAATTCAATTCAATTGTATTTGTGTAGCGTCAAATCCTAACAAAAGTTTTCTCAAGGCACTTTACAAAAACCCAACAGATATTGGCCCTAACCATGGCCAAAAATCTCCCCCAAGAGCAAGCACAGGGAGACAGTGGTGAGGAAAAAATCCTTTTAACAGAAACCGTAAGAAAAACCTCGCGCAGAACCCGGCTCTGGGTGGGCGGTCATCTGCCTTGACTAGAAGGAGAGAGAGAGAGCGAGAGAGAGAGAACCAGATCGCAGTTGATCGTAGGGCTGTATTGTAATACTAGTGGTGATAATAGCAGTAATGACAATACCAATAGTGTTGCAACAACAGTAGTAATCATAACAATACTAATAGCAATAATAATACCACTTCTGATTATAATAATAGTAATAGTAAGAGCAATGATAGCAAGAATAGTAATAATGATAATTATAGATAATTATGGAGTCATGATCGGGGAGCAGTGAGTGTCCAAAAGAGATTTAATGGCACACTCCAGATACCCTATTCTTCTTCTTCAGTTCAGTTCTTCAAGCCTGTGAGCAACTCTTTCTGTAATTGTCTGTGTCACTTTTATTGTGTGTATTGAAACTCCTAAAAATCTGCAGTGCGAATTCACTCACATAAATGAAAATCAGTTTATTCTGTCTTTTTTGAGTGGTAAGTTTTTGTTTTTGTTTTGTTTGTTTGTTTGTTTGTTTGTTTTAGAAAAAAATGGTGGTAATTTCAAGGTAGTTTTCTGTAAACATATATTTAGTATTTTTTATTTTATTTAATTTTAAATATGTATTCCCAATAATCATGAGTCGTTTTCTTGTAAAATTTATCCTAATTTTTTGCTGTTCCTTTAGTGTTTAGTAAACTACTGAAAACAGCTTAAAACCACCTCCTCCTAATCCTCATTGAATATGTGAAACTCATGAATATGCAAATTTGAAATGCCAGCCAGCGATACCCCAACTTCCCTTGTGACTAAACAGTGCACCTCGTCCCGCGATGGCAGCAGGCAACACTGGAGAAAATACTTCACGTACACTTTGGTCTAGTGGGCTTCAAAATTGCCCGCGTGTCTGAAAGCTTAGTTTATCTCTCAGTTTGTTTACATCACTGTCAGCCTGCAATTACCTAGTGTTGTGTGCTCTAACATTAGCTATGGTAACTGAGTTTATTAGAACAGTGGTTCTCAAACTTTTTTCAATAATGGACCACGTTTGAATTTTTTTCCGCCAAATAACCTACATGCAATGCACCCAGCTCCATCAGGGTGTGAAAAAACCAACCTGATACTGAGGAAATTTGGTTGTTTCTATTTCTGCTCATTTTTCTCTTCTTCCTCCTTGTTTTCATCTGTATCACTGCTGCGTTTCAACCACTAATCCGTTTTCTGCATTTTTGTCTTGGCTTCCCAGTGAATAAACGTCTTTACTTGGAGGGAAAACTGAATATAAAATGTAGTTTAATAAAACTAACATTGATTTTTTTTTTTTTTTTTTACTGAACTTATAGCATAGGCTAATTATTTTAGGAATTATGCATGACTGATATTTTTAAACGACCATTTAAAAAAAATCTCCAGTACCCCCTGCAGTACTCCAACATACCCCTAGGGGCACATACACTTCCATTTGAGAACCGCTGTATTAGCATATGTGTAGTATGTGTTGGTCATAGCTTTGATTTGAATATTTGTTTGGCAGGAGATTTATATGAGGCTGCTTCTGTGTGATGCCAAAAGTTTGGTGACAGCTGGCATTTGTCTGCTGCCCACATTGGACAGTGTTTTTTTTTTTTTTTTTTTTTTTTTTTGCCAAAACACTGCGTTACGTAGTAGAAACTGATAGGTTTGTTCATTTGTGATGTCATAAATCGTGTGTACGTGCACGACCCAGTGCCAGATTTCAGGGACATATGGACAAGCCTCTCTCCTTCAGTGGTGGAATGTGATAACAGCACTGCAGTGGCAGATTTGCTACCAATACCAACCTGTAAGGTCAAACTCAAGCTTCCAAGAGTATTAAAACAAAAAAGAAACCCCGTTCTTCAGTGGAGATTGTCTTTAAAAAATGGCCTCTTCCTCTTCTTCTAGCCATCCTATCAAAAGTAACAGGATGGAAAAACAGAGCTGTGAGGATGAAGCCGAATATTCATGGCTTGGCAGTGTGGGAGTGAAGGAGTACAAAGCACTTTGCCAAGTATACCGCAGGGTATTTTCTGTCACCTATAGAGGAATATGTGACATTAAGCAACATGCTTCAGAAAGCTGCCATATAGTCAAAAAAATAATAAATTCCTGAGGACTCAAATGGCATTTTCACAATTTCTGCTACCACAGGCGTCGCCTGAGGCTGATACAGTAATGAGATTACACCTGTCTGTTTTTGTTTTAGAAGTGGAATGTGGCTGTCATTATTATATCACTGTTAGTAATACACACTGGAAGTGAGTGCACAATTTAGGCTGAATGCATACCAGACTGCTGTTTCTACAATCTGTCACTGGTGAAATGTAATTAATGATCCTAATGACTCCAGTAATTATGATTATCAATATTGAATAACTACACAATGCTTTACTAATCACAGAAATGACAAAGTCTCTGTCTCAGTTGTTTCAATCATAATGTAAATATTTTAGCAGATATTAGTTATTACATTCATAATAGACACCCTACACAATTCAGAGGCATACATGTCGTGCATTTTTAAAGCAGACACGGCAAGAGGATGAGACAACATCGTTTTCAATTGCATTTAGCTTGATTTGTAAACAGCTTTTAACATTTACATTTTGGAGCTATATTTTCAAATGTTACACATTAAAAAAGAGTGGAGGATAATAAGAAGGCACTTTGAAAAGAGTAGTGTTGCTGTTGTTGATGTTTTGCGCTGATTAACTCCCCTCATTTTGTGGTTTATTGGTGATCAAATTGCTATTTGCCAATATAAACACTTTAAAGTCTAGGTATGGTTTCCCAGTGATCGGTATTTTACTGTGACTGGCTCACAGTGACTGACTGGCTCACATGCTCACATTATGCACAGCGGAGACAGGACCAAAGGGACAGATGTGCCCATTTGTCATTCATGAAGAGGATTTTGATTTCATCCCATACAATGTTGAGCAGTCGAACGCAGAGGCCCTACACAGCTGTACATGAAACTATTAGGAATAAACCTAAGATTTGGCTAAATCCTTTTCTCAAATACCACCAGAGCTGAGCATTTTAAACAAATAACTCCTAGATTCCTGCAGGTTATGTCTTCCTTATTTTCATTTGCTGTAGGTGGCATCCCCAGGAATCTCTGAGTTGCAAGCTAACATCAAATATGAGGTGTGATTGCATTTTGATCAGAAATAGTTTTATACATATACTGAAAAAAATAGCATTTTTTGGGGGTTGTGACTTATTTCTTCATCTCTGGCATACAATGCACATGACACTCACTCCTTTAAATATTGTTATGCCTTATTGATGTGTTTTATTGTAACATGCATCAGCCTATTTTCAAAGTCTAGTTACCAAAAGAGGATACAACTGTTATTTTACTGTTGGTGTTAGGGTAAAAGACTAAATTATACAATCACATTCACGTTCCAAGACTCAAAATCTCAAGATCTCATTCCCATCTACCAATTTATTAAATGTACTATTCCAAATGTTCCCTTAATTAAACTTAAATATCCTAGTAAAATTCAAATGTCCTCTTCACCAGCTCCACAGGCAAAAACCCCTTCAAAATGCAAAAATGGAACTCAAAAAGGGAAAAGTCAAAAATGAATCTGTCTCACTGGCAGGCAACTAGTAAATGGCTGGGGAAATCCATACGGATGTTTGATTCCCGGTCTTTGCTCTGGACTCTATTTGTGGTGGTTTCAGTCCATTGAAGCTTTCTTTCAATTATGACTAAAATCCACAACAAAAAGCAAACATTGTTGTCTTTTTCAGGGAAGAAAGCAAATCTCTCCCTTGTACCTGGTTTCAAACATTCCTTCCAATTTCAAGCTGCCCTCCCTTTGTTGTCCAGGCCCCACCCCTCATAGAAACAGTAGATAGACACTTGTCATGACAGTTATTGAACATGGGTATTAAATCATTATGGGCCAGGAGATCACTGGCAAAATAGACAGCAACAATTTCGCGCAACCACTCAGACATGTATAAACTTTCATGCCTGTGCTGATGTCACATCATGTCCTACAATGAAAAAAGCACACGACCTAGTCTACCAGAGTATTTACTGTCCTCCAGCAAAGCCTTCCTAAAGGTAAGCATATGGCTTTTGCAGCATACAGCACCATTATTCTTCTGTCTACCTGAAAATATTGTAAGTCCTGAGCGACGCGAGTCCATGGGGAGCTGGACTAAAGCGAGGGAGTCATGATGTGCTCTTAGCAGCGACAAGGCGTCTTCGACCGCATTGGGTGAATGACTCACTGCTTAATTTCCTGACTCTGACCAGTGGACGGATGAGAATCAATCTGTATGCTAAGTTTCCCCGAACTGATCCTGAAAATGACAGCCATTATCCAGATTTACATTTTATCCCCTGCTAAAATAATGACGATAAATCATCGGAGATGTCACGGGTGTCGATAATTACACAGTGAATGGCTAGTGAGGAGTTTGTCTTGGAGAGGCCCGTGATCCGCTAACAGCCAAGTGAAGGGAGAAAAGATGACAGTGAAAAATGAGACTGGCTTCGCATACATGGGCGAACAAACAGGCTATGCATCATAAATAAGTGATTTTTAGTTCATCTGTGCGCTAATGTTGCCTCTCTCCCTCCTCGTTTGCAGGCACTCCAAAGAGTTTGTGTGTGTGTGTGTGTGTGTGCGTGCCTGCGCATGCTCGCCTGTTCTGCTCATCTGTCTTTCGGTAGGCTTCAAACTGTTTTCAAGTGACAGCAATAGATTACATGAAAGCAACAACTATCTGCAGTAGTCCGCTTTGGTGTCTCCGCTGTGATCGCGTCAGTAAACGACAAGCAGGACCAAAATAGTACAACTAGCTGTTTAGGATGTGTCAGCCTAATGACTCTGAATGTCTTCTTTTGTCTATACTTGCAGGAATGTGTGATAGAGTCATGTTGTGCTTTGGTCTTCCTTTAGCAAGGTCAAATTAAGGACATTAGCCATTTTCCTGGCAAGTACAAGTTAAGGACATTAGGCATTTTCACTCCATCTGACTGGGGTTTAAGAAGCAACATATGCCTCACGCTGTTCATCCTTAGCATTCCTTGCCTTTGGGATATAACCAGGTGAAATAAAGGATATATATCATATTGTGTCCATACAGTATTTTTCAATCTGACAGAAGGGTATTGAGAGGGAACTGTGTCATGACCCGGTGAAGTGAAGAGCATATATTCCCTGTCAGGTTTCAGGAAAGATACAGATGTGCCACTGACTTGGGTCAACATGCTACAGGGCTAATTGAGTGAAAATTGCCTTTTCTTCAGGAACCCACTGCCAAAAGTACCCGAGAGATCTCATGACGATTATACCAGTGGCGCTGTGGTTTTAACTGCAGAGCATACCTAATAGCTGGCAATGGAATTCATTCATTCATCCATTTATTTATTTATTTATTACAATCAAAACGTGGTTTACTCAATTATAAACATAGGTCAGTTTACAGTAACTGTAAATTTCATTTTATACCCATAATCACATCAGAAATATTACAGAATATTATAAAGCATTATGTATTTGATACGACAGTGGTCATATTTAGCCCTAGAGACTCTGATGATGGCATGACACACCACATTAGTCATTTGTGATATTATTAGGTTTTGAAAACTGTCCATTTCTCAGGGCAGTTTCAGAGTAACTCTAGCAGATGCATCACAACTGGACTTGACTAAAGAACGACTGAAATCAGCCCAATCAGGACATTTTGTGGTGTTTGAACTGCAAAGCCCCCAATCAGCAGGGTTTTTTTTCCTTTGACACAGAGCAGCAGTTGCGTCCGGCCGGTCAGTGTCCAGTGTTTTAGGGCTTATTCACAGTCACTGGGTTTGAGTGATTGCAGTGAACTACACTGCATTCATTCCCAAAATGCCTTGAAGAACATTATTTTTGTCCTGAGCCACAATACATTTGAAAACAGCACAATGGAAATGGAATAATGGAGAAAGTTTAAAAGGATGGTCCATTAACAGGTGATTTCTGACTTAAAAATGTATCTATTTGCAGTCAGTTTTATTTCAAAGACAATTGGCTAGGTACTCAGTTTTGTCTATATGCACTGCTTAATTGATTTGTGCTTTATCTGTGCTAGCTAGTACCTTTGCAATGAAGTCCGGCAACTGCAAAAACAAAGACAATGTTGGAAATGGGCAAAGTTAATACTGTTGACACTGAGTGCTGAAAATATCATGAATCTTAAAGAACAGACCTTTCCTATTAGGGCTGGCTTTTGCCAACAACTTCACAATACGATACGCATCATGATACTCACTGGTATTGAATATTGACCATGTTCTACACAGTTTTTAATACAACAACTATTAAGTATTAACTGTATATCAGTTAAACAGAACAACAATAATGCATATCCACCTCTCTTTAAGTGCACATCCTGCATATTGCATGACTCATGTTCAAATCCTGACTGGCTGGCGCTTGCAAAAAAAACAAAATGATGTCATATTTTTGGCTTCAGTTTTACTGGTGGTGGTGGTGGTTTTATTTTTCAAGAGTGTCAAGGCACGTGCTGCTATATTGATATGGTACCATCTGTATCGGTGCATGGACCAGCACAGAGTTTGTTACAATATATTGCTGTATTTTTTTTTTTTTTTTTTTTAAGCATAGCCTTACTTTCTATGCAGAAAGAGGCCTATTAGCTGATTTATCCTGAGGCAAGCTAGTGGTTTTGTTTGGGATGAAAAGCTTCTTTCACATGTAAGACTAAACAACCTCATTTTTGATTTCTCTCACCCCCGTTAGACTGACTTTTTAAACGCACCCACTATCGTTTGCCAAACTCAACCCGTTATCATTTGCCAAACTTTGCTTAACAGTTACTTGGTCTTACCATGGCCCAGACAGCAGACCTTTTTCCACAGCAGCCCATTTTGACATTAAAAAGCAGGGTACACATGCAGAGTGTTACTGCTGACATTAATTCCAGCTCCATTCCATGTGAGTGTAGCAGAGCCTTTGCAGTGAGCCAGCATGAGCAGTACCAGGGTCCTGGCTGTGTCGGAGCTAAATGAAACTGTGTCATCAGGAACACCTGTCTTTACCCTGCTATTCATGTCAAAATGGCTGCTGTAAAAAGGGCGTGTATCATTGCCCTGCTGGAATGTGCTACTATAGAAAGGGTAGCCCCTAAAACCCCATTTGATCACAATTTTGACCATAAGCAATGCTCAAATATTAGTGGATCGTACAGATAAGAACAATATAAGAAAATGTCAATATAAACTCTTATTCACATTTTAGATGCCAGAATGCGTCAGCCTCTTTGCCACTGGATTGATGCTGTACTTTCATATTGCAAACATGGCTTATTCCAAATTACCCATGAGTTTCCATGAGTATCTCTGCGATAACTACAGTAAGTATATTTATTCAAGTGTTGTCCTGAGGCTACACTTCTGAGGCGCAGGCATGCTTGCCTATTATGAGAATCTTCCTTTTAGGGGATCCAACCGCCTCCCCAAAAAGTCCCATTTTTTACTCTGCTGCATTAATCTGACATCTGCTTTTCTGTTTTTGAAGAGATACAGTTTAGTTTTAAAACATGCCATAAGTTCATGAAAATGCTGCTTTTTCAAAAATTTGGAGTGGCCAGCTGTGAAATGAAACAACCACAGCCAGCATACTGAGACCATCAGCCTTTTATAGTTACACATCAAGGAGTAAAGGCTCTCAAGCCATGAAATACCACAACTTTTATGTGGGTAGTTTTCACTTAACATACTAAATGCAATTAAATATTTTTAAAGCGAATACTTAAATTAATACTGCATGGCATTTTCATACAAATAAATTGCATTTTACAACTGCGCATCACTTACTAGTGTAAGACAACTTTGATCCAACTTATAGTTATTTTTAACATTTACTATTCTAAGCAATTGGCCATAAGGATTATCATTTCTCTCGGTAAAGGATTTCCTATGTCTACAACCACTGGAACTCTCATCCATGCAGAGGTTACTTCATCATCCACTCTTACCCAAGCTGCTCGTTTCATAAGAGTAACTAATTCTCAGGGGAGCAGCTGCCAAGGTCAAAACTCTCCACTCCTATCCATTTTTGCAAGAGGAAGCTGCCGCACCCCACCTCCCTCCACACACACACACGCACACACACACACATTCACTCCTCATACACCTCATACCCTATCCCCCGCCCCCCCTGTAAGTGTCAGGCCCTGCTGGCATGTCACAAGAAGCGACATAAATCAGCTCCGCCTCGTATCTCATCAGTCCTTGGTCTAGATTAGCAGGTACAGCCAGGCAAGCAGTTTCCCCTCCAAAAATGCTGGAAGAGTACTTTCAAACTAAAGGAAATTAGAACACTATTTAACACAGATTACCCAGTGAATGTCTGATGTACAGGGAGTTGCAGTAGTAGTTGTAGTACTAGTAGTAGTAGTGGTGGTAGTGGCAGTAGTAGTAATCAGGGGGTAAACTGGGAACAGGAACATATGTTTCAAGAGTGGAATCGCTTCTGGATTACTTTATGTGATTGAGGCTAAATCTGGAGTCATGAAATGTATCAGTGGTTTCATAAACCATTGTGGTAATGTTTTAAGATTGTATTCCTGTTTCCTTCAGGTAGAATTTCAGAAGCTCATATTTCCAGTGTTGGAGACTTGACTGGCATTCAAGTGATATGGTCAGAAATATTAGGTAACTATAGCAACCTGAAATATAGGAAGCCATTACAAACCTTCACAAATTACAATCCCAAAACTTACAGCATGGATTTTTCCCAGTTTTTTAACTGGTAAGTATGACTTTGAGATGGGGTTCATGTGCTCGTAAAACTCATAAATGTGATAAATACGATGTTTCCAGTGAGCCCTTTAAGTTACTATAAGATCATAAATTTGCTGAACATCAGTAGAAGAGTTTTGCTATGGTGGCCTGACTATAAAATGATGTCCAGACTACACTGGAATGATGTAGGGAAGACATCACAAATGATACATTGCTCCATTGTTGTGAAAATGACAATAATAATAATGATAATAAAATACATGAGGTGTCATAAATACAATTGACATCAGTTTGATGTCAGGTAGATACAGGGCTGATGAGAATGTGCTATTGGGGATAAATGAGATCCTGTTTTGGTTACTCACCTGGATGTTCAGCTAAGCAGGTAATTTGACCCTCACAGCAACTAAATCCCTCCACTTATCCTGGTTTGTGATGATTTTGCCCCCTCTGAAAAGGACTGGTGTCATCCATATAAAAACAGAGGATATCTCTGCGGGACAACATGGATACAAGGCGACCTAGCGGTTCAGTTGTAGTGGCAGGGTTGGACAGTTTGACTGGCTGAGTAAAAACTAATTGTATTGTATGGATAATTCATGATTGTACTAGCACAGCGGTGAAAAAAGAGATCAAAATTATTATTTAAGATAGATCAGAAGACCAACATGTTGAATGAAAACCAATGAAACCAAACCATCCCCACCCCAAGTCTCACGGCAACCATCTCTCCACATACCAACCCACCCTGAAGCCAGGCCACCCTTCCCAACATGAGGCTACTACAATAATATTTTAAGTTTGTCAGACATGATCACCCAGAATTGTACCATTGATTCCTTGGTCCCCGTGTATGTGGGCCGTCAACAGTTCCATATACAATAAACTATGTCAACATAAGTTAAAAGCCAGACATGAAAAGAGAGAGTTTGGGGAAGTTTCTAGTTAGTAACAACCATTTTTTTGCTGTTAGCCCAGCTAAAAAAGCCTGCTTTTTAGGCAGTGACAGGCGCAATATAGATGCATCACATAGTACAAATATAAAGGGTGAGTAAGGCACAGTGATACCAAAAATCTGGGAAAGACTGAATGCAACAATTTGCCAGAAACAGGCTACTGAAGAACACTCCCAGAACATATATAGATAACAGCCCATAGCCTCTGAATGACACGGGTTACAAGTCAGATCAGTGGTCACTTCAATAATACCAAAGTACACTGCTTGATGATCAGGGTTTCTTGATGCAACTAAAAAGCTGGGTCCACGTCGGGGAAATCGGCTGTTCATAGTGCATCTAATGCCAGGGGTCTGTACGCATGCTGTGAAATGAATGAATAGAGTCGAGAAACTAGGCCATTTGTAACTCGGATGCAATGTACAATTTTATGAAAAGGTTGTAGTGAAAGAGGACTTTGCCATGGAGCTCCACTGACCTTTGGAGCAGAGTGTAAAGCACCAAAAATAGCAAATAGCAAACAGAAGAATAAAGGACTAAGGTGCAATCTGTGCGGATTTCCAGAAAAGATGACTCAACTCCATAAGTATAACACTAACCACTGAACAAAGAGCGACATTTATTCTGAGACTGTATTACAATATGCTGTATAATCCAGGAGTCGATTGCAAACCACAAATCTCTAGGAATTGTTTAAAAGGCTTAAATGAAGACATGGTCAGGAACATTCACTTTCAAATCCAGTGTACGCACTTTCCTAACTCCTAGCAGCAGTAGTAGTAGTAGTAGTAGTAGTAGTTGTTGTAGTAATAGCTGTAGTAGTTGTACTAGCACTTGTAGTAGTAGTGACATAAATCTGAATCTAAATCTGATCTTTTCTACATACACAGTTTTATTGTGACTTTCCTGGGTGAGGTAGTTAGAGCAATACAGCTCAATGACAGTTGAATAGACTTGCCTCCTCGTCAGAATCAGTGATATTCCCACTTGGTATCAGTAATTTTGATAGCGTGCAGCCAAAGTATCACGTTAACGGGGCTGAATGTCCTAATTCTGACATTTTGACAGACAAAGATGGAGCTTATCGGGCTGGCGAGAGGGACTCTCTGTCAGTCATCCATACCACAGTGTGGAGGGCACACCAGGGGTCTCTCTGACTGGCTTAGTGTCAACATCACCTCTTCTCACCGCCTGAAGATAGGTTTAACCTCATGCCATTTTATACCGTGTTATTGATATGGCCTCCTCTGACACTATGCTAAAGTAAGCCTTTTTTCAATCAGTGAAAACCGCCTGCTTATAATACTGAAGGGAGCTTTTTTTTTTATTATTACACTCTGCATGGTTGCAGAGTTTATCATATTTATATTTTTTTTACAAAGGACATTATTTTAACCTTGGTTAGCATTCAGTGTTAGAATTTTAGATGACCTGAAAAAACAGAGATGCTTTCTTTGCTTGGGAGCTTTATTTCCTTTTGTTTTCCCCTTTATTGTGTATGCATGTGCAATTAAATGAATTGCACAGCTTCAACGGTGACGATTATGGCCCAGATCAGCATGCTGCGGAACTATTCTTGAGGCACACTGAGGTACGATGCAGCAAAACACAAGACACCTAGAGTGATTTAAATGACTGAAGTGCTTGTGTTCGTGACCATCCATCTCATCCATGTACCCAGCTGCTTTATCACATTTTCAGCTCCCAGTGACCAGATGCTGTTAGCGGTTGCATGCCTCCACTTTGTCTCCTGGAGACCGGTGTCTACAGGTGGCTGTCGCACGGGCGCCACGCAAGGCATGCCCAGACATACACACCCCGGCAGCCTTGCTCATTAAGCAAGCACAGGACCCACCCCTGGGCTCTATGGGTGCTGTGTTCAGCAGGGTGCTGCATACAACAACCATCTGGAGTGGGAGCTCCCTGCCCTACTGCACCCACCGGCTTTCCGCTGATCCCCTTGCCAGACTGGGGGAACCAAAACAAATGGGGAATTTTTAATTTGAGCCTTCCAATTTCATCCACAGCTGTTTGGGAAAATCACTTCGGAGGCGAGCCACGGCCATTGTTTGTTTGCGAGATGCTGAGGCGGCATGAAGCTTCGATGTCTGAATATGGTTCAGCAGTTTGCCTCAAATGGGAAAGCAAAGCATAGATTAAATAGATTTAATGATAAAGTAAAAAAAGAAATCGCCTTTACCATCTTCTCACAATTCCAGAAACCCTGAAGTCACTGAATGATCAGAGGTATCTGAGAAGCTCATTAAGTGAGTGTTTTTGTTTTGTTTTTTGGTCAAACCCATTCAACATTCGTCTTTTTTCAGCGCTCTTAAAGAGGCATTAAATGATCTTTATTAACCTCCATTAGTGACCAGCAGGGTTTGCAACAGAATTTATCTCCTTATCTTATCTAGAACGTACCTCCTCCAAACACCCTGACACCCCCACGGCCCCTTCTGTCCCCTTTTTTAGTTATACTGTGTAGTCATAGTGTCTAACAAACATGAACAAGAAAATCACAAAAGAGAGGTGTGCCATAGCTAAATAGAGCAGAGATCCAATAGAGATATCTGGTAAGATAAAATAAGATAACATCGTTTTTATTGTCATCTTTGTTATTGTCTATTTGCCTTAATTAAAGAGGAAGCATATCACCATGCTAAATACTGCTTTTTTATGGTTTGAGAAGCTTTTCATCTTCATAGCTAAAATGGACACTTCAGGCCACACGAGCAATCTCAACAGCTGGCAAAGTAAACACTGAGTCCCCCAGTCCCCTACACATAGTATAATGACGTGCTATGGGGCAAGTAATACACCTTTTGCTTTTTGCCAATTTTAAGAAATTCAGACCCAAAGTAGATCCAATGCATTTTCAAAGTGTGGGCCACCAGGCATCCTTGGTGGTCTCCACTGATATGATGTTTAAAATATTTTAAGTGTTTTTTTAATTATTATTATTATTATTATTATTATTATTACAGTCCAGTAATTTTTGCTAGTTTTCTAATCACATTTCCCCCATGTTTATGAAAGAAACCAAGTGAATTTTTTTTTCAGGTTTCAAAGGGTTAACTAGCAGACACCCTGAGGACATAAAAATATGTACGAGTGAACATTATGTTTTAATCTCTCCAGTTTGAATGCATTTGAAAAGCATGACACACATGTTGGGGTCTGGGGCCCAGTGAGAGACAACTTGGGGGTCCACAGCATGAAAAAGTTTGAACACCCCTGCCTCCTGAAGTCATGAACTCGATTTTAATGCCCAACTTCCCACAGCTCTAAAACTTGTTAATCTCAATAACAGTGACATAAGCTTCAGTACATTTATGTTTTTAAAATTTTCAAGTTGTTTCTGATCCATCCTTTCCTGCTCAGACAAATTGGTGATTGCTCTCTTAATAACATTAATCATGCAGTAATGTCATTTACTCTTGGCTCCATCAGGTGCCTC